>NC_037668.1:37272608-37305307 GCF_003255815.1 Theropithecus gelada | reverse complement strand
TTTCTTTTTTTTTTTTTTTTTTTTTTTTGAGACGGAGTCTGGCTCTGTCGCCCAGGCTGGAGTGCAGTGGCCGGATCTCAGCTCACTGCAAGCTCCGCCTCCCGGGTTCACGCCATTCTCCTGCCTCAGCCTCCCGAGTAGCTGGGACTACAGGCGCCGCCACCTCACCCGGCTAGTTTTTTGTATTTTTTAGTAGAGACGGGGTTTCACCGTGTTAGCCAGGATGGTCTCGATCTCCTGACCTCGCGATCCGCCCGTCTCGGCCTCCCAAAGTGCTGGGATTACAGGCTTGAGCCACCGCGCCCGGCCTTCTTGAGATTTTTCTTAAGTAGGATAAACCTCAATTCCAAGCGTCACAGATTTTCTTGAAGGAGAAACTCTGCCTTACAGTTTAGCACAGAAGTAGGTGTTTCATGTAGTAGTGGAAGGGTTTAGAATTTGTTGTGTGGCCAGTTGTTTGGACTTCAGAATGCATTTCTCTATGAACATAAACAGGTTTTTTTTTTGTTTTTTGTCAAGTTGGTAAATGCTGGTTTGAGTTTGTAATGTAGTGAAACACAGAAAGATCCTTCCTTTGTTGCCCACCTTACAGATACATGGACTTTCTTCCTTCCTTTGTTTGTTTCTTTTTTTTTTTTTTTTCAGTCCTCAACTTGCTATTGCCTGGTACCTCCTCTTCCCCCACAACGAAACAAAATTGAAAACCACCCGACCTCCTCTGTGAGGAGATGGAGCTCTGCCTCTGCCCTCCTTTCAGAGGCCTCTGCCTCATCCTTTTCCATTTCCTATCCCACTTCTACCTCTTAACATGTCTCAACCTGTTATCTATTCTTTTTGGTTTTTGTCTTTAACTTTCTATTTGAGAATAATTTCAAACTTACAGAGAAGTTGAAAGAGTAGTTCAGGGAACTGCAGTATACCCTTCCCCCAGATCATGGAGGTAGTTAAAAAACCTCAGGTTTTTCCTGTTAAAATCATAGCATCAGTTTGAATCATGTTGGTTACACATTGACTAGTTGTACGATCAGGTGACTTAATCTTTCAGAGTCCCACTGTCTTCACATGTAAGATGAGAATACTGATTCACTTGTTCTGGAGTCAAACCCAGGAATCCATACTCCTTTCAAGCACTTCTCAAGAGATTCTGATGGGCGGCCAGCATTAGCAAATGAAGACTTGTCCCCAAGTCCAGTAACCAGTGTAAAAGCAAATCTGATCTTGTCCTTTGCAGGATATAGAACTTTTTCTTCTTTTTTTTTTGAGACAGGGTCTCACTTTGTCACCCACCTAGAGTACAGTGGCATGTTCAGGGCTCACTGCAGCCTCGGTCTCTGTCTCAACCTCCTGAGTAGCTGGGACTATAGGCACGTGCCACCACACCCTGCTAATTTTAAAATTTTTTGTAAAGACGGGGTCTCCTTATGTTGTTTAAGTTAAAGATGTGGAACTTCTGATACAGTTCCAGGGTCTTTCATGTTTTTGAAACTTGAGTATGTTAAGGACTTCAAAAATAGTTTTTGTGTTCTTCTATATTGCTTAATTTCCTCCCTTCCCCAATATACAAATGAGGTATAATTTGTGTGCTTACATCCCTAATGCAGCTATAAAAGGCAGTTTATAAATTAATTTCAAACCAAACTACAAAACTAGTAAAATTCTGACTACCAACATTAATTTAATAGACTGGGCGATGACGTTGTTGTGAAATAAGTAGCCGCTTGTGATGTAAATGTTACTGCTTCCGTATGGCCCACATTCTTGGATGCTGGGATGGTGCGTGGCTTGTGTAGACGGCTGGATTCCTTGTAATGACTCAGTTTTCCGGTCGCTTTTCTTTCAGTTATTGCCACTGAGAAACCATCAGTGTAAATACAGCTTGCCATGAAGTGACTTTGCCTTTATTTGGCATAAATGTGCCCTTGGCGTATTGAGTTAATCTTGTTTATTTACCAGCTTGTGATAATCATGGTGGTACTACTTAGTTATAGGTAAACTTAGTCAAAATCTTGTGACTCTGAACTCTATTAATGAAGTTGTAAAACATATAATTCCAAAAATGAATGTTAAAAATGTTAAGGTATACATTGAAATGAAAAATAAAAGTGAGCCTCTCCTCTCCACCTTCCACTTCCAGTCATCTCTTGCTTCTGCCTGAGAGGCGCTGTCAGCCAGCATTGTTCTCACATCATGCCTCTGTATGTGTCTGTCCTCTTAGCTAGATTAAGAGAAGGGGCTGTGTTTCATTCACCTTTTTGTTCCCAGTGTCTGGAACAGTTCCTGGCTCTGAGAAGTTGCCCCCTATCCATTGTGTTGATAGTTTGTTTTAATTACAAGACAGAAAAGTCACATTGATTTTTTTTTTTAATCAGATGAAGAAAGATTTCTTTTAAACAAATAAATTAAATCATGGGACTGTTAACACAAACGATAGCACTTAATACCGTCAAGAGAAAGATTGGCCAATACTAGCCAGAAAAATCTGCTGTGTGTAAGTTTTTTTGTTTTTGTTTTTTAAAAAGGAAGTGACTGTTGGGTGTCTCTCCACCTTGCTTTCTACCTTCCATATAAAGGAGAGGGGCACGGAACCAAACGAGTATTCCTGGCTGTAGTTTTAGTAATTTTAGCGAGCGACATCAGTATATAACTCAAGTTTAGGTTTTTTTTTTCTTCTTCTTTTTTTTTTTTTCCTGAACTGTTGAAATTCTTACGGGCTACTATAACTTATAAAACTTATACATTATGTATACATGAATATAAATTTTCCAGTGAACATAGCATGAGGCTGTTTTATTACATTTTGCTTTTCATTTCTTTTTTTCTTATTTTTTTTGAGACAGAGTCTCGCTCTGTCACCAAGCGGGAGTGCATTGGCGCAATCTCGGCTCACTGCAACCTCCACCTCCCAGGTTCAAGTGATTCTCCTGTTTCAGCCTCCCGAGGAGCTGGGACTACAGGCGCTCACCACCATGCCTGGCTGATTTTTTGTATTTTTAGTAGAGACGGGGTTTCACCATGTTGGCCAGGATGGTCTCGATCTGTTGACCTCGTGATCCACCCATCTTGTACTCCCAAAGGATTACAGGGGTGAGCCACTGCACCCAGCCTGCTTTTCATTTCTTTATGTCTGGCCTATAATGCTGATTTTTGGCCTTTTGCATTTTTATTAGAAGTGTACTGTGCTTTTTACAACAGGTAAATGATTGCCACACGAGGGGTGCGCTTTTGTTTTGAGGCCGCTGCCTTTGGTTGCAGCCTGCAGACAGTGAAGTTTCTCGATGCCTGATTAGAATGGAGAGCGCTGCTGCACTGCAACAGGGCCTTGTAACGATGGATAGTTTGGATGGAAAGGCAGAAGGACCTACGAAGGCAGCTGTCAAATGCCTTTGGTCCTCTCTAATATAAGTGTGTGTGTGTGTGTGTGTGTGTGTGTGTGTGTGTGAGATGACCTTGGACGTGAAGGCAGTTGGGATTAAGGTATCTTGATCCAAAAGATCATGGAAGGATGTTTGGGAATAACATCTTAAGGCAAATTACCAGCATAAATGGTTGCTCCCACCTCCCACTCTCAGTCTGTCACCATAATGACATCCACTGTCACGTGGTCTGTACCCCCCACTCCCTGGAAGGGAGTACTAATTATTCACAGTAGCAGTGATAATGGATAGTCGGGTAGTGTAACTGGATTGGGGAACAGTCTCTCAGGATGTAGTTTGATTTGTACTTGAATTAAAAAGTACTGGTGTGGCCGGGCATGGTGGCTTATGCCTGTAATCCCAGCACTTTGGGAGGCCAAGGTGGGCGGATCACTTGAGGTCAGGAGTTCGAAAACAGCGTGGCCCACATGGTGAAACCCCATCTCTGCTAAAAATACAAAACAGCTGGGTGTGGTGGCACACACTTGTAATCCCAGCAATTTGGGAGGCTGAGGCAGGAGAACTGCTTGAACCCAGGAGGTGGAGGTTGCAGTGAGCCGAGATCACACCACTATACTCCAGCCTGGCTGACACAGCAAGACTCCATCTCAAAAAAAAAGTATTGGCTTGTTTTCAGTGTACACTTTTTTTCTGTGTTTTGAGTACTTTTTTAGTATTTAAAGATGCGAGGACACTCTTGAATCAGTATTACTGCTAACTTTAATATTTGGTTAATTTCCCCTGGAAAGTGGGGGACTTTCTGATCTTCCTGTGTCAGGATAAGGAAATAACAACTGATTTCTGTATCACTTCCCCCTGGCTTTTTCTTTTGTTACTAGCATTGCCTTGGATATATTAAAAATATCCACAGATGTCCAGAGAATTGGCACAGCTATTATTATGATTATCAATCTTCTCTTAAGATACTGAGCAGATTTATTAACAAACAAGCTGGAAATGTACAAAGATATCTGATGAATTGTTAAAAAAATTTTAAAGAAAAACAGCTGTCAAATCGTAATTGACAGATAGATACGTTTAATCTGTAGGACTTGGTGTATTAGTCGGTTCTCAGGCTGCTAATTAAGACATAGAGAGACTGGGTAATTTATAAAGGAAAGAGGTTTAATGGACTCACAGTTCCATTTGGCTGGGGAGGCCTCACAATCATGGTGGAAGGCAAAGGAGAAGCAAAGGCACATCTTAAATGGTGGCAGACAAGAGAGTTTGTGCAGGGAAACTCCCATTTGTGAAACCATCAGATCTTGTGAGACGTATTCTCTACCATCAGAACAGGATGAGGGAAACCGCCCCCCAATCCAGTTATCTCCATCCGGCCCCACCCTTGGCACATGGGGATTATTACAGTTCACAGTGAGATTTGGGTGGGACACAGACCAACCATATAATATGTTACTGTGGTTTAAGTAGGAAGACACATCTGTGAGACCGGGAGTTTTTCTCCAAATAGATGAGGAATGGCACAGAATCCTAGGTGACAGTTTAAGGATTGCATGGCAGAAAAGGCTCTGTGATTAAATTCTCTGATGTTGTCACTGAGCTGTAAGACTGGAGATAACACGCTCTCTTTCTGCTGAAAATAAGAATCAATACTCTCTCCTTGATGGGCTAAATTATTAAAAAGAGCCCTTCTTACAATGTTTCGTTGTCTGGGATTTGCCTCAGCTGGTGATTTGTCTGTGGCACAGGGAGATTTGTGAGGCATTTCACATTAAAATTAGTCAGTAGCCGGTGAATCCCTTTGGATAATTCCCTTCCATTTTACAGTGCTCCTGAATAGATTTGTGATTTATTTTTGCTTAAGTAGCTTTGTGTTTTTTTGGGATTATTAAAAGAGAGTTGGGCATCTATACCCTTTTTTTTTAAACCTTGTTTTTCCTCATTTTCTCTGTGTTTAACAGTTTAGTATTGACCTTAGCAAACATCAAATATATTTGCATGGTACATTGACCTGACACTTGGTTAACATACATTGAACTTGAAGTTTCTCCCTTATGAAGGAATTTATACAAGAGGGTGGGCTTGCTTTTTTTCGTTAATTTTAACTGTGGACAGGGTTGGGGTTGTTAATTTGTTAGGTGGTTGGTAGGATTTCAGCTCCTTGATTGAAAAAGAAAAACAGCCCATCTTGTGAGCCTCAGTGACCAAAAGAAATGGTCACTGTGTCATTTGGGTGCTCGTAGTGTCTCATCCCAGCATAGTGTGATGGCTAGGGAGCAAAGAGAAGGGCGAGCCTCCAAGGGAAACCTCTTGCCCTGCTGTCCGCCAGGATGGGAGAAGTTCTGCAGGAGGTCCTGTCATGGGCATTGCTTACTGGGCTTGTCAGTTGGAACAGCACAATTGTAGTCTGCTAGGTGACATTTGCAGCCTTCTGCCTTCTGTCTGAGGAGAAGTAAGACTCTCTACTTCAGTGTTCAAAGTCAGTGCTGTGGTATATTTACGTTCTGCTGGTGGAGACAGTACTGTTCATGAAATATTTTTTGGCTCAGCCTTAGGAAGAGTATGGGCAAAGTTGTGTTAGAAGATGTTGGTTTCTGTAGCAAAACCATGAGGTGAGGCTGAAGAACAGTGTAATCTCACATTTCTGCTCCCTGAAAAACTCATCAGATTTAAAAATGCTTTTCTCTGGCGTGGAGGGGAGAGGGTTGAGAGGGAAGGGAGACTGATGAACAAAGGGCAGAAAGAGACAGAGGCCTTGAAATCCAGGTGGTCGACTTCTAGTAACAGAGCATTGGACGTGGTTTCTGTGTGTGGAATCTGGCCCTGGTGGGTGTCCAGCTGCCACGAGAGGCTGTGGAGTGAGGGAGGACCATCCTGGGAGAAACAGAGTCAGGTCTGGTTCCTGTATGAGAGTCATTGGAGAGAACCCCGCTGCCTCAGAACGGTGCAACCCACCCAGTACCTAGCTCCGTGACGTTGCTTCTGCTGGAGGGCTGGGAATGCCCTTCACATCCCACCTGCCACCTGCTGGAGTCAGTGCCATCTTCTCATAAGTGGTTAACTGTTTTCTCTTCTGTCCAGTGTGTTCCGAGTTGTTTCCTGTTTCCCCTACCAGATTCACAGCTGGTATGTTCGTTCCTGCTTAGTCCATGGGAGGTAGTCTGGGGGCAAGAGCGAGATGGCATTACAGCAGGCTGGCTTGCTGTACACTTTATAATTCCAGCAAGGAAATCTTTCGAATACACACTTGCATTCTATCTCAGTAGTGTGGAGAACACATCTAGGGTTTTCAGCTTGTTTTGTTAAGCTGCTTGGAGTAGTTAGAATTTTCCTGAGCATATTGCTTCTCCCAACCCCATGAGGCGGGAAAGAGATGTTTAGAACATATTGCTCTTTTAGGAATAAATACAGAACCACTGAGACCTGGACATACAGAACCACTGAGACCTGGACAACTGTTGGTCTTATTTTCTGCTTGGATGAAATGATATCTTCCTGCTGTTTCTTAAGGAAATATAGTTATCCATCCTCACAGTCACAGCTGAATACCAGGCAGTTGGTTGAGTAGTGAGTTCTTCTAGAAGATGGACTGGAAAATTGTCAACAGGATTGACCATTTAAAGAAAAAATCCAGTAAAATGTTTATTTAAAAAATTAATTGAACTCTCTTGCTTTAGAGACTTGACTGTTGTCCACATCAGATCTTGTCTCGTGTGTGCACGTTCATATGTAAAAGGGCTGTGAATCGGAGTGGGAAAGCCTGTGCTGCAGACATTATTCCCTCCCCATGACAGTAAATGCAGGACGGGGGTTCTTAGGACGTTGTCAGATAAATTCTTTTCTATCTACATGTTTTAGTTACGGAATTTTAACATTGATTTTCATTCTGTTTTCCAATCCCATATATTTTTTCCTTCTCATTGGCTTATTGTATGGGTTATTTCAGTGACCTGGTTTAACAAGAGGCAACAAGAATAATTCTTCGAGAATTCAAATGTCCATTTAAAAATTAGCATCAGGGGCCAGGCACAGTGGCTCACACCTGTAATCCTGGCACTTTGGGAGGCTGAGGCAGCGGGTGGATCACTTGAGTTCAGGAGTTCAAGATCAGCCTGGGCAACATGGCAAACCCCGTCACTATAAATGATATAAAAATTAGCTGGGCACGGGGGCGCACACCTCTAGTCCCAACTGCTTAGGAGGCTGAGGCCAGAGGATCAGTTGAACCTGGGAGGTTGAGGCTGCAGTAAGCCATGATCATGCCACTCCACTCTGGCGTGGGTGACAAAGGAAGTCCCCGTCTCCAAAAAAAAAAAAAAAAATTAGTATCAGTAAAAAGTAAATGATTAAACATTTGCTGTTTTAACTACATATGAGAGAGAAAACCCAGTTAACTTTTCCTTTTTATTGGCTTATGCCCTGGGCATCTGTCATGTTAATGCTTTTGACCTTTCTTAAAGATTATTAAAGATGAAATTTCTTGCGGGTCAAGGGGGTTTGTACTTGAATACCACCAGGTACCTCGTGTCAGTGCTGTTTCCAAAGATAGACACACTGTGTGGTAAATCTTTTCAGTTAATTCATTAGAGAAAATTGTTTTCTGGCCAGGTGTGGTAGCTCACACCTATAATCCCAGCACTTTGGGGAGTTGGAGATGGAAGGATCACTTGAGGCCAGGAGTTTGAGACCAGCCCTGGCAACATAGCAAGACCTTGTCTCTACCAGAAAAAATAAAAATAAAATAAGAGCCAGGCATGGTAGCTTGTAGCTGTAGTCCCAACTACTTGGGAGGCCAAAGACAGGAGAATAGCTTGAACATAGGAGGTCCAGGTTATAGTCAGCTATGATTGTACTACTACACCCCAGCCTGGGTAACAGAGCAAGACCGTCTTAGTTAAGTAAAAAAAAGAGAGAGAAAGAGAAATTTATTTTCCTACAAACTGGGTTTGTTTACAAGATAAAGTATCAGTGCAATTCACTAGATTTTAATGTCAAATTCTGACTTGTGTCTGAGAAGCCGATTGGAGATGTTTTGTATTTGGGTCAGCTTTTTAAAAGACAAATCTTATGTCTCATGAACTAAGACTACATGTGTATACATGTCAAAGTGTTTATGAGGCAAAAAGCTTGCTCCTACCAGTTTCTAGAGAAGAGCCATCCTGTTTTTTGCTGCTGCTCAGCCAGCTGATTCCTAACATTCTTACTATTGACAGATGATTTTTGTATGCAGGGACAGCAAGTTTTTCCTGTTAGGGGCCAGATAGTTTTTCGGTTTTATTTTCTCTATGCCAACTACTCAACTTAGCCATAGACAATTTGTAAACAAATGAGCATGACAGTGTGGCTGTGTTTCAGTAAAATTTTATTTTACCGGATCACTTTATTTCTAGTGGATCAGTAGAGTACAGGTGGTATCTGGACAGTCTGTGGGCCTGTAGTTTGCTGAGGCCTGAGCTAGTATAAACTTTTGGGGATTAGTGCCCTGAAGGAGCTTGCTTGCTTTCTTCATTGTAGCCTTGTGCCTGTGTAAGGTTTGAGGGTCATTTGCAGAGTTAGTGGGAATTGCACTTCTTCTTTCCTGTATTATTTGAGTCGATGCATCCTTTTTTAATATATCTAGATCTATACCAGTACATCCCTCTAACCACTCCTCTTTCCATTAATTGTTTTTTGTGTAGTGTATTAGTGGATAGGTATTGTAATAACTCGTTTTCACTAATGATCTTCAAGGATTTTTACAGCATGTTTAAATGCTAGGAGCAATTAATGATTGCTTAAACATGCTTTTTCATCTTTTTTCTTTGGCAGTTAGTTTGTATCTGAAGGGAAAATATGACAGGTTAAATGAACATAGTAAAATACATTAAAGTTTGTCCGAATTTTTCTTGTGTATATGTACTTTTTAAAATGTTTTAACAAAGTATTCAGGACAACAGAAGAGTTTTTACTGGCATTTAATGATAGGTGTAACTTTTCTGTTTAATTTAATATTTAACAGTTAAGTATGGATATGGACAAATGCTTTAGCGTCTTTTTTTTTTTTTCAGATGAAATAAAATGGTTGATACCCACATAGGCAAAGAAAATTTACCCAAAGAAAAATTAGTCCACAGTCACAGATAACATGGTAGATCGAAAGCAGCAGCTTTTTTTTTTTTTTTTTTTTGACACGGTCTTGCTCTGTCACCTAGGCTGGAATGAATGGTGTGATCTTAGAGCACTGCAGCCTCAACCTCCTGGGCCCAAGCACTCCTCCTGCCTCAGCCTTTTGAGTAGCTGGGACCACAAGCACATGCCACCACGCCCGGCTAATTTTGTAATGTTTCGTAGAGATGAAGTCTCACTATGTTGCCGAGGCTGGTATCAGACTCCTGGCCTCAAATGATCCTCCTGTCCTGGCCTCCCAAAGCACTGGGATTATAGATGTGAGCCCCAGTGCCTGGCCCCCGCAACTTTTTAATAGTATGCTTTTGCTCACCAGGGCCTCCTGTAAGTGAGTGGGGATGGCTGTCTGCCAACCTTCTTTACCATCAGCAGAGTGGTTCAGAATGCATCTGGTTGCCAGTGATTCTCAGAAGTCTTATTTATGCCAAAGGACAGTGTGTTACTATTAGCCATGACATTATTATTCAAACTGTTTTAAACATTATTATTTATTGATAGATTGTATTTAGATCTAGTATTAGTTGAGACTATATGTTATATGTAGAGGCTCAAATGTTGAGACTATATATGTAATATTTGCTCATAGTTCACTTGCTATATTTTTGGCTAAATTATTATAAAAATTTTCTGTGGTTTCTGCGCCTCTATCTACTTTCACAAATGCTATGTTACCACTGTAAAATGCAGTACATTCTCACTGTAGCCATTAAATCTGATTTTATATTAACTAGTTGACTGTGACATTTTTGTTGTATCTTTCTACCCAGTGGCATACACATTTTATGTAGTTTGTTGTAAGTACACACCTCTGATCATTTATAATGTATTTTATGTACAGTCGTGATGAGGTGATTTCACTTCATAGAGAGGTAAGTTGCTGTTTTGGAAAGAGTACCTAGCTGGCTTTTGTTTGCCGGTCTATACTTGCTGGCCGTGTTACTTTAGACAAGCTATTTAACCTTTTAGGACATTAGTTTCCATAGCTGTCAAATCAAAATAATACCCATGTTACATGCTTCACAGGGTTATTCTTATGTGAGTATAAAAAGCGGTAATGTAGTGCTGTGACATTTTTGTATGGTCTACAAATGTAGGAGCGTCAGTTGTTGTTGCGATTGGCTGTTTATTACATAACCCCAAATCATAGTTGTCTAAGATAAACATCTGTGTTCTCATATAAAACAAGGTGTTTTCAGGGTGTGCTGCCCAGGGTTGGTAGACTGACCCAAACCTCAGGTATCTAGTCTCCTCCTGTCTGCCCCGGTGCGTGGTTTTCTTCTCAAGGTCTCGCCATGGTCCCATATGGTGGCTGGAGCTACAGCCCCTCAAATCCATGCTCTAGACCAGTGCTATTCAAATGGTGACTTACCAGTAGGACTGTTTGCTACCTGTCCACCAGGAGATGAATAGAGAAGCCGAAAGTAACTGTTTAGAAACTTTTCTAGCTATTTAACTTTGTAAAAATCACTGCTCTGCAGTGGATTGGGGGACACTGGTCCTCCACCCCAGCGAGGCAGCTGAAGGAGGGTGTATTAGTCTGTTCTCGTGCTGCTAATAAAGCCGTACCTGAGACTGGGTCATTTATAAAGGAAAGAGATTTAATTGGCTCACAGTTCCACATGGCTGGGGAGGCCTCACAATCATGGCAAATAAGGAGCAAAGTCATGTTTTACATGGCGGCAGGCAAGAGAACATGTGCAGGGGAACTCCCCTTTATAAAACTATCAGATCTCATGAGACTTATTCACTGTCAGAAGAACAGCAGAGGAAAGACCCACCCCCATGATTCAGTCACCTCCCACTGGGTCTCTCCCACGACACATGGGAATTGTGGGAGCTACAATTCAAGATGAGATTTGGGTGGGGATACAGCTGAACCATATCAGAGGGGCACACAGCAAAAGCTGTTGTAGGCCCATTCCAGAGCTTTTCCAGTAGCCCTGCCTAACAACTTTGGTTTACTGTGCTCCAGTAACGTAGGTGCTCTGTTATTATGGAAAATGGGGAGAATGGAAGTTGAATGGGAAACAGGCACTCTCTGTCACAGTTGGACTTGTCTGAAACCCGTCAGCACCATTCAGCACAGAATGAGATCCGCAGACAGCCCAGTTCCTGAGTACTAATGACCCCAAGCTTGCAGCCATTTCTTGGGCTTAGGAGAACTGTTGCATATCTAGATGGAAAAACATGCAAAGAATACCAAAACAGAGTAGAATGATAGAAGAGATTACATGGTGATTGTAGGAAAGAACAGTTTCAACATGTTCTGTATGTATTTGTATTTTAATGATTTAGAACTAAATTTATGATTTGAATTTCAGTTCATTTTCTTAAACAAACATGGATTATCTCCATGCAAATATGATTAAGTTTGATTCTCCTAGGATAGGGTGTAAAAGTAGAACTCTGTTCAAAGATGACTTTTTTTCTTTTGAGATAGATCTCACTATGTTTCCCAGGCTGGTCTTGAATTCCTGGCCTCAAGCATTCCTCTCACTTAGGCCTCCCAAAGTGCTGGGATTACTGGCGTGAACCATTGCACCAGCCAAAGATGGCTTTTAAAAGATAATTTTTTTGGCTGCGTGCAGTGGCTCATGCCTGTAATCCAGCACTTTGGGAGGCCGAAGCGGGTGGATCACTAGAGCCCAGGAGTTTAAGATAAGCCTGGGCAATGTGGTGAAATCTGATTTCTACAAAAAGTACAAAAATTAGCCGGGCATGGTGGTGTGCGCCTGTAGTCCCAGATACTTGGGAAGAAGAGGTAGGAAGATTGCTTCAGCCTGGGGAGGTCGAGACTGCAGTGAGCCGAGATTACAGCACTGCACTCCAGCACTGCACTCCAGGTGACAGACAGAGACCCTGTCTTAAAAAAAGAAAAGAAAAGTGCCTTCTACTGGGTTGGACGGGCAGGAGCCTATTATATCTTGCATGTAAATGCATTTAGGGTGGAAGTAGTAGGGAGGGTTTTAAAGACAAGTTGCTAAACATGAAATGGCCTGTGATTTAGTTGAATTGTTTGTGTTTTCAGTTGTATTTCTTTGTTCCTTTTCATTGAGGAGGGAAGTACTATAAAGTGTCTTTACTATGAATGTACTACTTCACATTAGCATTACAGTGTTTTTTGCTACTATAAAAATCTTTATTTCCTTTCAATGTGTTAAGCCAAAGGTTATTAAACCCTCACCTTACATATCATTTTGTAGTAGGCACCTTTAGAGGAAGGAATTAAATGAATGGTAGCAGCATCTTTAAGATGGGATCTGAGTTCTTACCCTCAGCATGTGCAGATTTCTGTGGGAAGGGCAGGACATAAGTTAGATGTGTTTCGCAAGAAAGCAGTGCACCTGGCATAGTAAGTGTGCACTGCAAAGGAAGCACGCGTGATGGAACCTGTCAGCTGGTAATGCTCAGGAGGAGACTTTGGAGTGAATTTGGAGTTGGCTTAGACAGGTATGAAAGGGAGAGAAAAGTGGATTCTAGGTGTAGAAACTGGTACGCCTGGGTCTTCTTGGGTTAGCCATGGTGTTTGTCCTGGAGTTATCATCCTATGGATAATTTTTAGTCACTAACTGGGTTTGGATTGTGGGAACATGTTGGGTCAGGGTTCATTAGGTGGCTATATAGACAGTTTGTATTTTGCATTGAAAATACGTGATGGTACTTGGATTTTCATCTAATGGCATATATATATATATAAAAATTATTATTCTTATTATTTTTTTTAAAGCAAAAAGAGTGCTGATGGCCGTTTGCCATTCACTGTCAGTGGACGGTCAAAACAGCCAGTGGCTTCTGGGAGGGTCAAGCTTTTTCTTGCTTTTACACCATCTTTCTCTTGACCATTCTTTTTGTACAATATATAACTTCTCTACTTGTTTTATCCCAGAAAAGCCTCTTCACATCACTAAGTTATTTATAGAGAAAGACATTCCTTATCTGGCAGCTCAGGTGGTTTGATCTTTACTTTCTTGTTGCCCCACGGAGGCTAGGACATGATGTCGTGGATCTGATAGCAGCGCCACAGAAATCTCTTGCAGCCTTCTCTTCAGAGTCTCAATTGGAAGAGGTCTGCTGGCTTTCTTCTTTATAGTGAACAAACATTTGGGAAGCTCATGCTCAGTTCTTAACATCTGATATAGTAGCCAAGTAACTTTTGAGTTGCTCCACACACTGATAGAATAATACAGTGCAGTCAGGATAGTTTGCAGACTCTTTCTACTCAGCAGTTCTTCAGCTCTTTCTAGAAAAAGAAACTGCTTAGAGGATTCTGGGTGAGAGCAGGCATGTGGTCTCTCGGAGGGAAGCAGCAGCTGTGAATCAGTGTGGCCGAGAACGCTGCAAGAGTGTGAAGAAGTCAAGGAACCTCACAGGTAAGTGAAGGAAATGCAATTCAAGGACTAGATTTTCCAGAACAGCAAACAGACAGTGTGCCTGGAAGCCTTCATATTTCCTAAGTGTGGACTAATTAAGATTTTTAAATGTTCAGGTTCCAATTTGGAAAGCTTAAAGGCATAGTTTGTATACTATTTCCAGCAGCATATGTGCCAGAATGAGAATACCAGAGGCACTAGCTTGGCCTTTGAGGGAACATGACTGGTGGGCTGCAGGGCATTTCCGTTTGTCCCCAGGACATCTCTGGCGTTCAGCTTAAATCTCTACAGTTTCATAAAATTTGTTTCCTGAGTTAATTTATCTCCTGAGTTAATTTATCTCCTGAGTTAATTTATCTCCCCAAAGCCTCTTGAGGGAGAAAAGAGTTTTAAACATTTCTGACATTCTCCGTGGTCCATAGTACTGTTCAGTGTGGATTTGATGGCTTTGTTCTGCATCCCTGAGTGGTTGGCTCCTTTTTGTCAGGTGCTCAAATGGCACCTGTTCTGGGAGGTTTTTCTTACCATTGTATTCAGGCCCCACTCCTTTTCCTTTTTAGTCACTTTCTAAGATACTGCTCAGTTTTGATATCTTTATTGTTTTTGTGGCACTGATTATCATCTGAAATTACCTTGTCAGTTTATTTGTTTCTTCTTCTGTCTGGCCAACTCTCAGATGGATTTACCCCAAAAGCAATGGTGGTAGGAGTGTTCCTGCAAGGGACTGACTTAGTCCTGAGATGGTGCTGATTAGGATTCCAAAGAAAGAAGCACCAAACAGCAGGGCGAAAAAAGCATTTATTAGGGGAACTTACACACAGAGGGCTGTACCACGCTTGTGACAGACATTGAGGTACGACATAGATGTTGTACATAGGTGTGTCCATGAGGAGGGGTCAGGTTATAGAGTTTATACGAGGGTTTGAGGAATTCAATTCATGGTCAGAACCAGTTTCTGTGAGTTTTGCCACATTTGATCTTGCAGTATTTCAGCAGTGCCTGGGAATGTCTAAGCCCCTGGCTTGGGCTCAAGCTTTCACGACAAAACTTGCAGCTGTCCAGGTGACAGAACTGTGAAGGCACCCTGTGTTTCTCAGCACAAAGAAAGAAAGTGGGAGGAACTGGGGGGCCCTACTCTTGTTTGCCTTTCTCCAATAAAATAAATTTGAGAGCAAGACCTAATCTGTCTTATTCTGTGACTATCACAGAACCTAGCACTTAGTTAGATATTCAATAAATAGAACACCAAGTGAATGCATAAAAAATAAATTAAAATGTGAGTAAATACTTGGAATTTAGTAAGCTGATTATTTGATTTTTATCTATTGTTCAGTAGTGTGTGTGTGTTTGTTTTTGAGACAGTGTCTCACTGTGTTGCCCGTGTTGGAGTGCAGTGGCGTGATCTTGACTCACTACAACCTCCACCTCCCAGGTTCAACTGATTCTCCTGCCTCAGCCTCCCAAGTAGCTGGGATTACAGGTGTGTACCACCATACCTGAATAACTTTTGTATTTTTAGTAGAGACCAGGTTTCACCATGTTGGCCAGACTGGTCTAGAATTCCTGACCTCAGGAGACCTGCCCACCTCAGCCTTCCAAAGTTCTGGGTTTACAGGTGTGAGCTGCCATGCCTGGCCTTGTCAGTAGTTTTTGTTTGTTTGTTTGTTTTTTGAGACAGTCTTGCTCAGTTGCCCAGGCTGGAGTGTAGTGGCACCATCTCGGCTCACTGCAACCTCCGCCTCCCCAGTTTGAGTGATTCTCCTGCTTCATCCTCCCAAGTAGCTGGGATTACAGGTGCCCACCACCACACCCAGCTAATTTTTGTATTTTTAGTATAGATGGGGTTTCACCGTGTTGGCCAGGCTGGTCTTGAACTCCTTACCTCAAGTGATCTGCCTGCCTTGGCCTCCCTAAGTGCTTGGATTATAGACATGAGCCACTGTGCCTGGCCTGGGTCAATAGTTTCTTAAGCCATGTTTTAAGGTGGTACATTTTGGGGATTAGTATGGAAGATGTTCAAAGGGAGGTTCTGTGAGAGAAGCTCTGGGATCCTGTTTCTACTTGAGGGATGATTCAGCAGATGAGTTCATGATCAAAAGTATTTCATAAAGATTTTGTTTGGCATCTTGCATCTTTATTTCTTCTTTCCTGATATGACTTAGTTGCCATTATTTCAAGTTACTGACAGCATTTGGGCCAGCTTATCTTTTTATCCTGTCGTGTATGTGTTTTTGTCTGCTCAAGATTTGGCTGCCTTTTGGGTCAGGGGGCCACGCCTCATAGAGTCAGTGGGAGGCCATAGGCCAGAGTTATATAAAACCAAGCATGGCCACCCAGAGAGACCGGACGAGACGACGTCCCTTTGATGTGGGGTTTGGGAAGGTTAGGCCTTGGGACTTCTCCAGCCCAGGCACTTTGAGGGACATTTGATGAATTTAAAAAGTCAGACGTGTTTCTGAAAATGAGAAACCCTGCTAGAGTATGTCAGATTTGCAGATTAGAGTATAAATGAGAGTTTTCAGTGATTTACTTTAAATTTCCCCATTGTGTTAATTGGTCTTTTGAAATGTTTTTATTAAATTCAGCCAGCATTTATTAAATAAATACTGTATGAAGAACAGTCCATTGTGCAGGAGGAAGAAGAAATGAATTAGTCTCCCCATCAAGAATGGCCAGCTCCATGAGGGGAGAGACATCTGCTTGTTTTGTTTACTGCTATGGCTTCAGGCTTTACTGTGCATGGCACATAGTGGGAACTTAATGTGTGTTTGTTGAATGTAAGAATATGAATAAGATATGGCATCTGCACACACAGTGGTTCAAAGTGAGTAACACGAATGAAACATGCCTTTGAGGGTCCCAACATACTCTGCAGAGAACAGAACTTGGGGAAGTGTGAGGGTGGTTTCTGAGGGAAGGACTTAGTCAAAGTAGGAGCTTTTAAGGTGGGACTTCCAAGGTTGGAAAGAATTTGGCTGGAGAACAGAAAAACTTTTTAGACAAAGAGTAGAGGCAGAATATTTTCGTTGAATGTTGGAGTCTAGCTTGGTTTGGTAAAGAGAGTGGTCGGGGATAGAACTGGAAAGGTGTGCTGAGCTCTGAAAGCTGAGAAACTAGATTTTATTTGTTGGTCACTGGGGAGCCAAGATGGCTTTTTAGCAGATAAGTATGTGATCAGAATTACTCTTTAAGAAAGATTAGAGATAGAACAAATTGGGAAGCTCCTGAGACAGTTCACATGAACTGTATGAGGGGTCTGACCCAGAATGCTAATATTAGAGTTAGTGGTGGAGGGGAGGGATGTGAAGTTAACAAGCAGTGTTTATCTGCTTTGCAACAAAAATGTGTCTTTGCTGTCAGTGATTTGTATTGTAGATAGGGAACAGTTACAATTCAGTGGAATAATTTGAGGTAATTATTAGATGCACTGGGGCTGGAAGAACTCCTTGTAGTGTTCCCTTGTAAGGGTAGACAGAAATGATTCTGGTTTTTCAGATTGGGAATAGAGGCTCAGAGATGTTCAGTAATTTTCCTAATGTCACATAGTATGAGAGCCAGATTTCGAACCCAAGTCTCCATAATTTTAAAGCCTGTGCTTAAACTTTTCCTATGTAATTTTCTATGGAGGACAGTTGAAGACAGGGTGTCTAGGATTTCCTGGTTTTCGACTTGCTGTTTGATGTGTGAGAGACGAGGAGAGGGAGGACTCCTTTAAGGCTTTTCAGACGTAGAGGCCGGGAAGGGGCTTGTTCTATTAGAAGCTTTATGTCTGTGGCATTTATTATGAGTGTGAGTTAATGCAAGTTCTCTCATAAATGTTTTTTGCTTTTTATATTTCCGAATTGTTCTTAAATTTTAGTTTCCTAGGCTGCATTCTTAATCTAAGGATGCCATTATGATCACTCCAGACTGGGAAGGGATTATCTATTGTGTGTTAAGCGGCTATTCTTCCTTTTGTAGGATCCCATGACAATTCCAGCTGCTTTCTTATATCGTGTTTATATTTTCTTACATATATTTTCTAATTTAGTTCTTTTGGTTTGGATGCTATTTTGTCTTTCAGCTAGAAACCACATAATTATGGAATGTTTAAGTTTGTGAGCATTGGTAAAATCTATCTTTTATCTGCTCATAGAGTGCATCTGCGGCGTCTGGTCTCCAGCTGAGTCTGAGTCAGGAGATCCACCTTTATCCTGATGGGACTTGTCCTTTAGATTCGCTTCCCTTCTCCTGAGTTTCTTCTGTGGCTGCCTTAGCTTTAGTTGATGTGTTTTTTCTAAGCAGAACACAGGTGAGGTATGTTATTAGTGTTTTCTTTTTTAAAAACTTTCGATTGTGGAATAAAACACAGATACATACAACCACACAAAACATATGTATAGCTTAATGAATTATAATTTGTAACTACCTCCCAGGTTAAGAAACAGGATGTGGCCAGCCGTCTTCGAGGTCCTCTGCAATGACAGTTCCTTCTTTCCCTAAGGAATTCACTATCTTGATATATAGTAGTTATATTCCATTATAGTTTTGTCACCCAGGTGTAGATGTCTGCACACTGTAGTTTAGTTATGCATATGATATGTCTTCTGAATCTATTATAAAATAATCTGTACGTCTGTCGCTGCATTGCTTTATTTTCCTAAATTTTGTTTGTTGTTGAGTCCAAGCCATTTGACCTAGATAACCTACTGCAATCTGGATTTTATTGATTGTATAGTACAGTTAAAGATGTGCCTCTGACCCCTGCATTTCTTGTGTATTAGTAGCTAGATCCAGAGTTTTGATGAGACTCAGGTCTGTTCCATTTCGGCAAGATTACAAGTGGTATAGGATACTTTTATCAGAAAGTATGTAATGTCTGATTTTTGTTATCCTGTATCCATTAATTCCTTGAGAGTTTCAAAATTATAAGATTTTAATTTTATGATTTCATTTTCATTATCAGCTAGAATAATTTTATATAGTAGTGTTGTCTGTCATCTACTGTTTTGTTAGCCAGTTGCACAGTTTATATAGGAAAGACAGAATAAAGACCGTTGCTTCCATTTATTTAACCAGTTTTCAAGTAATACGTCAGAGTATTCTTAAACCTATTTGATGGATTTCAGCTAGTTGCAATTCCTAATCCTTATCGGAGCCAGATTGTCCCATTTTTGGTTAGTGGGAACCTCTTATTGGCTCCTGAGTCCTGACATGATCCTGGGAATCTTTGATAGTTTCCTTACTATCTCTGTGCCAAGGTGTTCCATCCTCATCTTGTACATGTCTTGCAGCAGACACATAGTCAGCATCTCTTCTCAAATCCCTGGTTTCTTTTAGTGAGAGATGTTATTGCAAGAGCATAATCTAGAACATTTGAGTCTCATTGCTGCTGGGCTGTTTATTATTTCTGGGCCTCTTGATTTATATACTAATGATGTTAAAATATCTATAATTGGAGTGGACAGAGCTGGGAAGTATTATATATGATGTCTTACAATTTATACTGATACAACACGCTATTTCTCATTTAAATCCAGGATTACAGAGTTTTTATTTAATGTCAACTATTTCCATCTCTATCTCTTTTCTTTCAGACAGATTTCTGGTTCTTAAGGACACAAGGGGTGACAGAATTGTAATATCCCATAATTACTTTTTTTTTTTTTTTTTTTTGAGACGGAGTCCTGCTCTGTTGCCCAGGGTGGAGTGTGGTGGCATGATCTTGATTCACTGCAACCTCGCCTTCCTGGTTCAAGTGATCCTCCTGCCTCAGCCTCCCAAGTAGCTGGGACCACAGGCATGTGCCACCACACCTGGCTAATTTTTTGTATTTTTAGTAGAGGCGGGGTTTCACCATATTGGCCAAGCTGGTCTTGGACTCCTGACTAAAGTGATCCACCTGCCTTAGCCTCCCTAAGTGCTGGGGTTACAGGAGTGAGCCACTGGGCCCAGACTCAATTACTTTTATCTCATCTACCCATACAGTAGTTTCAGAGTAACAATACTAGTGCTGACACCACCAATTACGATTTCTGGAAACAGTAAAATAAAAAATTTGTGTTTGCATTCTCCCTTTTCTCCCTCTGTGTGTTAAATGATAATAGAATGTCTGCATTTTTAGATTACACACTATAGTCTTTTCAACCCTGATTTAGTCTTAGTTCTTCGAGTCACTATATACTTCATTTTCACCACTAGTCCTTATATAGCTGTCTCTGTAGTCATTTTTGTTTGTGGTCTGAAGTTTGTTCTCTAATGGATTCCTTAGAGACAGGGTTTCTCATTCTGTCGCCCAGGCTGGAATACTGTGGCAGGATCATAGCTCACTATAGCCTCAAATTCCTGGGCTTATGCCATTCTCCTGCCTCACACTTCCTAGTACCTCGGATTACAGGTATACACCATCATGCCCAGATAATTTTTTTATTTTTTGTTGAGACAGGGTCTTGCTATGTTGCTAAGGCTGGTCTTGAACTCCTGTCCTCCTGCCTGAGCCTCCCAAGGCATTGGGATTACAGGTGCGAGTTGCCGTACCCAGTGCCTATTTTTAATATTTGTCACTTTCTCTTTAGTCCTTTTCATATTTTTTATTTCTTTTGACTTTTAAATGTTTTTTCTTTCTGACTTCTCTTTTTTTTTAAAGACATTGCCAGCTATGTTCACTTACTTTTATATTGCTTCGGGTTTAGTCTTCATTTTTCAAATTATTTATGTCTGTCACTTCATTGCTGAATTTTGTTGTTTGTGATTTATGTTACTCTCTAATATCTGGTATAATTTATTTAATAATATCCTTAGCATGTTTTGAAGTAGTGCATTATAGTTTTTTATTTTTATTTTTTTTTTTGAGATGGAGTCTCGCTCTGTCGCCCAGGCTGGAGTGCAGTGGCCGGATCTCAGCTCACTGCAAGCTCCGCCTCCCGGGTTTACGCCATTCTCCTGCCTCAGCCTGCTGAGTAGCTGGGACTACAGGTGCCCGCCACATCGCCTGGCTAGTTTTTTGTATTTTTTAGTAGAGACTGGGTTTCACCGGGTTAACCAGGATGATCTCGATCTCCTGACCTCGTGATCCGCCCGTCTCGGCCTCCCAAAGTGCTGGGATTACAGGCTTGAGCCACCGCACCCGGCCTATAGTTTTTTATTTTTTATGAGCAGTTGTGCTGTCCTTGTCTATAGGGGTGTTACTCTGTTCCATATTCTCTTTTTAAAATAGTAACATTATATGAAGTTTGTGTAATGTACTTTGCTTTTGCTTGTTTTTATGTGAATTTAATTTTCCTGAATTTATAACTTTACAGAGCTCCTCCTTCTGTTGTTTTTATGGAGTGTTAAAAAAATGGCAGCTTGCTGTGATTTTCCTCTGTTCCTCTCCTTTACTTTCATCTGGATCTTCTTTTTTCTTTAATTTATTTTGTATTTTTTACGGAACTTATATTGCATTACTGGTAGTTTCTCCCCTGCCTTGGCTCCTTGTGCCGGCAGGGAGCTACAGTGGGCCAGTTTTGGAGAGTTCAAAAGTGGCTAGATTACTTCAGCGCCTTTAGCCCTACCGGGTCTCTAGGGGTTCTGACCTGCTGTTGGTATGGGCAACCCCACCAGGCTTCAGCTGCTCCTCACACGTTGGCCTTCCTCATTGCCTGCTAGCTATTTTACGGTCCTCCTAATCTTAGCTGTATCCCGTATCTCATTGATTGAGTCTGTTTTCTCTTGTGCAGATGCTCGTATCTAGGTATCTTATGGCTGATGGTGGTTTATCCCTTCCAACCTGCTTATATTTTGCAGTTTGTAGAGATGCCTTGTTTCTGAATTTTGTTGTGTGTCAGCAGGAATTTGCTTTGACTCTAATTGATCTGTTTTTATGTGGGGATTAAGGAACATTTGTAAACTATGCTGTCAGTGCTACCATCCTTCTAGTACTTCTAGTATGTTAGTTTTAGTTTTTATTGAAATAGAGTTTTACTAAGCCCCAGGACCACAGACACTTGAGTGCTTAAATCTTAACCCATTATCTCTCATGGCTGCCACCATTCCTGTATAAACCATGAGGGAGAAATAGGTACTGAAGATAAGATCAGAGAGGAATCATTTTATTCTTTGCTAATTGGCTTTTGTCCCTAACCCCCATTGATGTGATCTAGTCCGTGTCAGAGGCACAAGCACGTAAGTTTTTTCTAGGATTTTTCCTAGACCAGGCTCAGATCTATGTAAAAGAGACATGGTCCTATCATCTTAAATCGATACCCTAATTGGCCTGTGAAATTTCACCTTTGATGGTGAGCATATGCTGTTCTCTGTACCGTGACCACTACCCCTGCCCAGTATCTGTGTTAGAGATATCAGTTCCCTCTCCCTCTCCCTCTCCCTCTCCCTCCCTCTCCCTCNATAGGATTTTACTGTTTATGAAATTCTTCCACATGTGTTCTAAAAGCACATTATGGTTTGGATATATGTTCCATTGCACACAAGCTCTGGAAAGTGCTTGTACCAAGGCACATGCATCGGGCTACGCCAGTTTCTCTGGGAGCAGCAGAGTTTGCTCAGGGAGCCATCGTATGTAAATTTCCAGAAGCATTAGGAGCTTAAGAGTAATTTGGGGAATTGTTGTTTTATCTTAAAAGTAGGAAGTTCCATTCTATAGAGGAAAATGGCATTCGATGTTCTTTTTTCTGTTGTGAATATCTCTCCCTCTCTCTCTGTGTGTGTGTGTGTGTGTGTGTGTGTGTGTGTGTGGCTTTTTTTTGTTGTTTTTGAGATGGAGTAGCTGGAATTACAGGTGCCCACCACCACACCCAGCTAATTTTCCTGTAGTTTAGAAAGTATCCCTTAAAATATAACAGCCAGATGTGGTGGAGCATGCCTATAATCCCAGTATTTTGGGAGGTACAGGCCAGGAGTCTGAAACCAGCCTGGGTGACACAGTGAGACCCTGCCTCTACCAAAAAAAAAATTGTTTTTAAAGAAAGAAAAAAAGGCAGGCACAGTGATATGCACCTATAGTCCCAGTCATTAATACTTGGGAGGCTGAGGTGGGAGGATCGCTTGAACCCAGGAGTTTAAGGCTATTGTGTGCTATGATCAGCCCTGTGGCTAGCCACGGCACTGCAGCCTAGGTAACACAGCAAGACCCTCTCTCTTTAAAATGATAACTTAAGATATATTAACTTTTGAGGAAAATTTTACATTGAACCTGAGGAGCAGCTGTGTGGTAGGTGAGGTTGGAGATTTGAGGAAATGTGTCATTTTATGATTATTTTTGTTATATACATTTTATCTGATATTATATACCAGCAAGCAATTATATTAATAGCTGAAAATTTACATATTTTAGAAACATGAACATTAGCCATTAAAAGTGTCACAACAGTTTCAGCGTATGTGCATACATACTAAATAATTATATATTTAAGAAATGTAATTGCATAACTCAAATGGAAAATAATCCCTGTATAGCCATTACACCAATATTTTGTTTCATGTAAATATGAAGTGTATTAATAGTAGAAAATGATGCTTTCCAATATTGGTAATACCATACAAAGTAAGATTAAAATGCCAGTGATCCTACAGACTAAGATGTACTTTATATCTCTTGAATGCAAAATTAAATGAATCCACACACATATTATCAAATTATTTTCAGTGGGAAAAAAATCTTTTCAATAAACGGACTGGAACAACTGGATAATCCATATGTGAAAAACAGAATATAACCCAACCTCATACCATACATTAATTTGAGATGGATCATTGATCTAAATATAATCTTAAACTTTACAAAAACTTGTAGAAGAAATCAGGAGAGTGTCTTTACTTTCATGTAGGCAATTATTTCTTAATGAGGGGATAGAAAGTACTAACCATAAATGAAAAAAATTGGAATTCATCAAAAGACATTGTTACGAAAATAGAGCAGCTTCAGACTGTAAGAAAATATTTGTCACTTGGCCAGGCATGGTGGCTCACGCCTGTAATCCCAGCACTTTGGGAGACCGAGGTGGACGGATCACGAGCGTGGTTCAGGAGATTGAGACCATCCTGGCTAACATGGTGAAACCCTGTCTCTACTAAAAATACAAAAAAAAATTAGCTGAGTATGGTGGCGGGCGCCTGTAGTCCTGGCTACTTAGCAGGCTGAAGCAGAAGAATGGCGTGAACCCGGGAGGCAGAGCTTGCAGTGAGCCGAGATCGCGCCATTGCACTCCAGTCTGGGCGACAGAGTGAGACTCCCTCTCAAAAAAAAAAAAAAAAAAAAAAAAAAAAAAAAAAAAATTTGTCACTCAATGTCTGAGAAAGCAATTGGATGCAGAATACATTTAAAAAAATACCTTCCAACAAACAACACTGTTACAGGATAAGACCAAATCAGTTTTTAAAAATTGACAGAGTCTTAAACAGAGACACGTTAATGGCAGATAAGCCCATGAAAAAGTGCCCATCATTATTGGTCATCAGGGAAATGCGAATTACAGTCACAATAAGATCCTCAAAACAGCCTCTGGAGTGGCTAAATGGAAGAGATGGATAACCCTGAATGTTAACAACGATGTCAGGAATGCAAGGAGTTCTCATACATTGTTGGTGGCAATGAAGATGGTACAACCACTTGAATAGTTTGACAGTTTCTTAAAAAGTTACATATAAATCTACCCTATGATTAATCTGTGATGGAAACCAGAGTAGTAGCAGGGTCTGGTTGCTCACATCTGTAATCCCAGCACTTTGGGTGGGAGGAGGATCCCTTGAGCCCAGGAATTCAAGACCAATCTCGGCAACACAGTAAAATGAGACCTCTTCTCTACAAAAAAAATAAAATAAGAAAATAAGAAAAATTAGCTGAGCATGGTGGCACACAACTCAAGTGGGAGGATCACTTGAGCCTGGGAGGTGGAGGTTGCAGTGAGCCAAGATCACACCACGCTGCACTCCAGTCTGAGTGACAGAGTGAGATCCTGTCTCCAAAAATAGCTAGCTAGCTAGATCGAGGTTTTCTATGGGTAGGGTGAAGATTGACTGGGAAAGTGCTTGAGAGAACTTTCTGGAGTGATGGAACTGTTTTGACTTTGAGCCTTTATAAAAACTAAACAGTGTATTTAAAAATCTCTGCATTTCACATGTAAATTATAACCAAAAAAGTCCAATGCAGATTAGAAAACATTTTCTGTATTTTAGTAAGTGAAAGTCTTATAATGCGATTTAATGAAATTTTAGTTTTTGGGTTTAATCCACGTTTTAGTTGTGTGTGTTTTTAAATTTTATTACGCAGTACATTAGAACTGAAATAAAAGCTTACTTGTTTTCACTCACTTGTCTAGCAGATTTCACTATAGTGCATGAGATGAGTTCCAGCGTATATGGACCAGTTATTTGGCAAATGCAGTTAAACTGGTTATGCCGTGGACTCTTTGAATCACCTCAGTTATTATTAATGAATTTTCTCTAGATATTTAAGTTGTTTAATGATAGCTTATAGTAATAGAATTCTTTCTTCATGTAAGTTTGCTTACTTTATCCACTACTAGGAGCTGTATACATAGGTATACATAGGCTCACATGATGATGGGATGGTGAATTTCAAAGAAGAGATTATGTCAAATTACTTGACGTTGTCTATAATGTCAGTTAATTTTCTAAGTGTCCCTCCATTTTACTGTTGATATTTGGTTAGTTTTTAAGCATCCTTTATCTTGTGTTTTTTCTTTTTTGAGACGGAATCTTGCTGTCTCTCCCAGGCTGGATTGCAGTGACGCGATCTAATTCACTGCAACCTCTGCCTCCCAAGTTCAAGCAATTCTACTGTCTCAGCCTCCCGAGTAGCTGGGATTACAGGCATGCACTACCACACCCAACTAATTTTTGTATTTTTTAGTAGCGACAGGGTTTCACCATGTTGGCCAGGCTGGTCTCGAACTCCTGACGTCAGGTGATCCACCTGCCTTGACCTCCCAGAGTGTTGGGATTACAGGCGTGAGCCACTCTGCCCGGCCTTAGGCAGTAGTTTTCTTGGCATGCAGATTTGAGATGGGGTAGTTCATAGCACAAGTTAAGAACCATTGTTCTAGAGCCTGATTGGAGGTATAGTTACCAGATAATGATTTCTTTATTAATGCAGAGGCAGTAGCCTCTATAAATTCCCTAGGCTTGGTTCCATTATCTATTCTTCTGTGTGGGCAGATTGAATTTTCTTGGGCGTTGTTTCATTTTATGTTCCAATAATTATTTACTGCCAATTAGAACTTTGACAGTTTTTCTTGTTAGCCTGTCTGACATACCATTGATGGTAGAGCTAGGCAATGGTTTCCTACAGTTCCCTCTATAGCTAATTTTTACCCTCCAATTATAGAATGTGGTAATACTGTTAATAGGTCAGTGGTGGCTCTATTATGTGTTAATTACCAAGAGCCAGCTATTAAAGTTTTCTTTTGACAGTAAAAGCTTTTCTGAACACAGAGGATTAGGGACATTTTCTTGGTTCTTGTTTTAAAGATCATCATGTGATGGTAGCAGGCAGAGAGCTGGAATGTGCGTTTCTACGTGTCCGTGAAATTTAACTTGTACTAATCCTGGTGGTTCTGCATGAGTAACAGACATGGACACAGACAGTAGAACACAGTGGAGCATAGCTTTGTGCTTGATGGTTGCTTTAACTTTGGGGCTCTAAGCAAGGATTTTAAGAAACGTTTCTTTGGTCTTAAAAACTTGGAAATTAATAGATCTTCTGGGCAAGAGGGCTCCCTAATTTCTGTGGGACATGTGCCTAAACAAGGACTCCTTAGATACTAATATAACTTCTTTGTTAGTAACCTTGACAAAAGCTCAACTTTTTCATGTATGTATGTATTTTTCATATAAAGGATCTTTTACGGTTTTGTATTTTAACACAAGGGGCAGATGTCTCTAGCTCTGAGCTGTGCTTTACGGCATGTCTTGTCTTTTGAATGTTTCTTTCAACTGGAGCAGCTTCCTTTGTTAAAAGGCCAACAACCCCCTAAGTGAGATGTTCTTGGAAAGAGGACCCCTTGATACTTGAAAGGTGAGAAATCCATTTAAACCATGTGATGCCTTCCACTGCTCTACTGCTGGGTTCTGCTTGTTTTCATATAAGTGATAGATGCTCTGGCTGGTGTAGTCAGTAATTGGAAGTGAACTATATAATATAAATGACATTTCATGGCGTATGTGAGGGCACAGTGGATGACACTTGATTTCAGTGTTGCCTGCCTTTAGGTTTAAAGTTAGAAACCATAATGGAATTTAATTATCAGCATATATTCAAAAATTAGTTCAATGCATTTGTAATACCCTTAGTTGTTAGGTAGCTGTTTGATTATTGGGTGTGACACTGGGTGTGTGTGATTTATAATGCCAGAGTGTGCAGTGTAGCGATAGAAATGCTAATAAGCTTTGTGTAAGGAGGTCTGCCATCAATACTTTGTCAGCAGTTTGCTGCCAAATAGTCTTCTTGGAAAGACATAATCTGTAATCAAAGAGGAGTTTGTGGAAATACGAAACATGGACAACAGATGTTATGAAAAAAGAGGTGCTCATTGCTTTCTTTCAGGGCAGGTTTCAGTTACACCTTATTAATGATTTCCTCTTTCCTTTTTTTTTTTTTCCCCCTGTATGGAGTCCTGCTCTGTCACCCAGGCTGGAGTGCAATGGTGCAAACTCAGCTCACTGCAACCTTTGCCCCCCAGGTTCAAGCCATTCTCCTGCCTTGACCTCCCGAGTAGCTGGGATTACAGGTACCCACCACTGCACCTGGCTAATTTTTGTATTTTTAGTAGAGACGGGGTTTCGCCATGTTGGCCAGGCTGGTTTCAAACTCCTGACCTCAGGTGATCTGCCCGCCTCAGCCTCCCAGAGTGCTGGAATTAAAGGTATGAGCCGCCGCGCCTGGCTCCTCTTTCCCTTTTAAAGTGCATGTCCAGCCTCAGCGGTATATCTCACGATGAATAAGATTTGGTGACAAGCTATTTTCATTCTAGGGCTTGTTTTATAAGGTAGCATTGAGTGGAACATCTTATATTCAGTAAGATACTCTAGCTCTCATATGTAAAGGCTCTATGCCTATTCACTTTCAGAAACATGGTGAGCATTTTTAAGGTTAAGTGATCTGTTTCAGCATAATGAGTATGTGATTTGCTTCTACAAGCAGTTGAATATGTGTAACTTCTTTAAGTTTTAAGTGTAAAAGATTGGTCACCAGACTGTTGGCATGGACAACTGTAATTATATAGGCTTGTTTCTGTTCCGTTTTATTCTCTAACAGTATATGGCTGCTGCAGGTTCCAACTCTGTTGGTCAGATACCATCTATACACTGGAAGGCTAGCTACATAAAAAAGATAGAGCAGCAATATATTAGGATAGAAAGAGAGGGGAGAGAGAGAGAGCAAAGGCCTATGACATAAACACCCTGTGTGTTTTTAAAAAATAGTTTTTGAATAGATAATACATTTATATAATTTAAAAAAAAATAAAAGAATTAGAAGTCATATTAAATTTCTTTTTTTTCTTCTTGAGTTTTACTAACTCATACACTTGTAGAAAATTGTCAGTTTATCTAACTTTGAAATTTTCTGACATATTATTTTTCATAATATAATTTGATTTTTAGGGTTTTTTTTTTTTTTTTTTTTTTTTTTTTTGTTGAATTTTTACTCTGTCGCCCAGGCTGGAGTGCAGTGGTGCGATCTTGGCTCACTGCAAGCTCCACCTCCCGGGTTCACGCCATTCTCCTGCCTCAGCCTCCTGAGTAGCTGGGACTACAGGTGCCCGCCACCACACCTGGCTAATTTTTTTGTATTTTTAGTAGAGACTGTGTTTCACCATGTTAGCCAGGATGGTCTCGATCTCCTGACCTCCCTGATCCACCCGTCTCGGCCTCCCAAAGTGCTGGGATTACAGGCGTGAGCCACTGCGCCCGGCCTCAGTTTCTGTAATAAAGAAAGTAGGCTAGGCGCGGTAGGTCACGCCTGACATCTCAGAACTTTGGGAGGCTGAAGCGGGCAGATCACTTGAGGTTAGGGGTTCCAGATCAGCCTGGCCAAAGTGGTGAAACCCCATCTTTACTAAAAATTAGCTGGAGGTGGTGGTGGGCGCCTAATCCCAGCTACTTAGGAGGCTGAGACATGAGAATCACTTGAACCCAGGAGGCAGATGTTGCAGTGAGCCGAGATCATGCCACTGTACTCCAGCTTGGGCGACAGAGTGAGGCTGTCTCAAAAAAAAAAAAAGAAAAGAAAAAGAAAAAAGAAAGTTAAAAAAAATTTAAGAAAACATCAAGAAATATTATAAAGGTATGCTGAAAAGTTGGCCTCTCATACTTGGGCTCTTATTTGTCCAAATTCTTTTTCCTCAAACTTTACCCCACATAGGTAATCATTGTTACTACCTTCATATGTATTCTTCCCAGATGCCTCAGTGCATTTATAAGTAAATATGAAAACTGTCAAATTATGTATACTGTTCTGCAGCCTGCTGTTAAGAATGTATGTTGACGATCTTTCTGTATCAGTATATAGAAAATTTCCTTCTCTTCTGCCCCTCCTTACTATGTATTACCTACATTATATTCATTGTATTGGTTGGTTTTCGTAGTTTATTAGTCCTCCGTTAATAGACATTAGATTGCTTCAGCAAATAACTTGTGTTATTTTGTGTATATGCAAATGTTTGTTTGTTTGTTTATTTTTGAGACGGAGTCTCCCTGTGTTGCCCAGGCTAGAGTGCAGTGGCGCCGTCTCTGCTCACTGCAAGCTTCGCCTCTCTCGAGTTCACGCCATTCTCCTACCTCAGCCTCCCAAGTAGCTGGGACTACAGGCACCTGCCACCATGCCCGGCTAATTTTTTTGTATTTTTAGTAGAGATGGGGTTTTCACCATGTTAGCCAGGATGGTCTTGATCTCCTGACCTTGTGATCCACCCGCCTCGGCCTCCCAAAGTGCTGGGATTACAGGCGTGAGCCACCGCGCCCGGTGCAAATGTATCTTTAGAATAAATTTCAATAGGTGTTACTGTTGGAGAAACAGGTGAATATGTTTGTAATTTTGGTAGATGTTGCCCAGTTACTCTTTCTATAACACAATTGTGCCAGCTTATGTTTCTGTAAAACATGACAACCCTTTTCCCATAACCTGGCCAGCAGAGTGTTATCAACTTGGATATTTGTCAGTATGAACAATATATTCCTCATGTAACTTTAATTTGCATTTTTTCATTATGGTTTTATTCTTTACATTTCAATCTTTTACCCATTTAGAATCATTTCAGATCATTTTGAATCATACAGTATGAAGTATAGATACAACTTAATTTTTTTTTAGCTGACTTTTTAGGAATCTCAACAAACCCGTTAAATAGTTCATCTTTCCCTGCTATTCTGTAATTTAATCTTTATTATGGACTAAATTCCTGAAACTAATTTTTAACTGGCTGACATTAACATGCTTTTATCCTTACAGTTACATGTAACTTTTTTCATACTTATTTACTGAGTTTTAAGTCTGGTTGTTTGTCAAAGTGGCTTTTAGTGACCAGTGTCTATGATTACGTATTTTTATAATTGGCACTAAAATTTTTCCAATCTTTTATCTAACCGGCCCCCCCCCCCTCCCCAAGCCTATAGAAAAGGTGCAGGTACAACACAGATAACTTTTTTTTTTTTTTTCCCTGAAACCACTGGAGAATAAGTTGAAAAATAAATACCCCTTTACACTGATACATAATGGGTGTATGTTTCCCTCAAGGACATTTTCTCATATAGCCCTCAAGTCAACAATCAAACCTAAAAATTAACATTAATAACATTATTACTGTCTAATCCTCAGACCCTGTACACATTTTGCCTTTTGTTTCAGTGTCTTTTGTAGGGAATGGATCTCATCAGAATTATAGGTTATATTTAGTTATGTTTCTTTAATCCTCTTCATTTTAGAGCAGTTCTTCAGTCTTCCCCTGATTTTCATGACCTGGACACTTTTGAAGATTGCAGCTCAGGTGCATTGTAGAATGTTTGTCAGTTTGCATTTGTGTGGTATTTCTTCATTATTAGATTCTGGTTCGGGATCTTTTCCTTGTACCCTGCCAAGCAGGGCACAATTTTGGTTCCTTCTGTTACTAGCATTCACTTTGATCACTTAAGATTGGGTTTACAAGGCCGAAAAGTTAATTAGAAGGTTACCTTTTAGAGGTGGGCACAGTGGCCCAAGTCTGTAATCCCAGCTCTTTTGGAGGCCAAGGTCGGGTGATTACTTGAGCCATCAGTTAGCGACCAGCCTGGGCAACATAGTGAGACCCTGTCTCTGCAAAAAAAAAAAAAAAAAAAAAAGAAAGAAAAAAAATTAGCCAGGTGTGGTGGCACAGGCCTGTAATTCTAGCTACCTGGGAGTCTAAGAATGGGATGTTGAGGCTGCAATGAACGGTGATTGCACCAGTGCACTCCAGCCTGGACAGCAGAGCGAAACAGTGTCTTTAAAAAAAAGATTACTTTTTTCGTCCTTTGTTACTAGTGAATATTTTATGGAAAGGTGGTCTGTGACTATGAAAGTATCTGGTTATTTAGCAACTGTTCACTTTATTCATTTACCAATATCAGCATGGATGCACGATTTCTGGTTTTCTTTGTAGTTTCTACTCTATTACTAACATTATGTGTTGATTCTCAAGTTGTTCTAGCAGAACTAGCCCAGCAGGCCTGTCCTTTCAGGCTGAGTTTTGCGTGTCTTTCACATTATTTGAGCACTTTCTTACTTTTTGGTATAAGTTATTTCAGGGTTCTCCTCCTCAGAGGCAACAATTGTTGCCAGCTTCTTGTATCTTTCCAGAGATACTTTATGGGCATATGTGTTGTATATATGTGTATGTAAATTTTAGCATTTGCGAATTAGACTTTTAATTTTAGAAAGATTTTTATTTTTAATTTCGTGAATTAGACTTAATTGAAGTCTAATATATATTCATGAAAGAATAGACATGGTAAATAGAAAGCTCAGTGAATTTTCATATAGTGAACACATCTGTCTAACTTCTGGTATCAAGAAATAACATGTGTGCACTCCAGAGGTTACCCTTCTGACTTCTCCTAGCCACTAACTGCGTAACTACTGCTATGAGCTCTACCATCACAGATTGGTTGTGTCTGTCTTTGTACTTTGTATATAAAGAGAATTAAATGCAATATATATTTGTTCGTGTCTGATTTTTTTGGCTTAGCATGTTGTGAAATTCATGTTTTTAAGTTGCAGTATTTTCATTTCTATATAATATTGCATTGTATAAATATACTGCAGTTGATCTAATTCTACTCTTGATGAATAGACATTTACAAAGATTTCAGCACATCTCCTTCAGTAATTGAACAAACAGATAAATCAGTAAGGATGTAGAATATTGAATAACGATTAAATGTGAATTGATTGTAATATATAGAACACCATTCCCAACAACTGCAAAAAATATGCATTCTTTTCAGGTGCTTATGTGATATTTATCAGAAATGACTATAGGCCGGGTGCAGTGGCTCACGCCTGGAATCCCAGCACTTTGGGAGGCCGAGGCGCGCGGATCATGAGGTCAGGAGATCGAGACCATCCTGGCTAACACGGTGAAACCCCATCTCTACTAAAAATACAAAAAGAAATTAGCCAGGCGTGGTGGCGGGTGCCTATAGTCCCAGCTACTCAGGAGGCTGAGGCAGGAGAATGGCGTGAACCCGAGAGGCGGAGCTTGCAGTGAGCTGAGATTGTGCCACTGCACTCTAGCCTGGGTGACAGAGTGAGACTCCGTCTCAAAAAAAAAAAAAAAAAAAA
>NC_037668.1:37254505-37272508 GCF_003255815.1 Theropithecus gelada | reverse complement strand
CACAAAAAAAAAAAAAAAAAAAAGACTATATATAGATCATAGTCTTAACATATTTCACAGCATTGAAATCATACAGAACATGTTCTCTGACCATAATGCTACTAAGCTAGGAATCAAAACCAAAAGTAGTACCTGGGAAATACACAGATGTGTGCAAGGAACCCAGATTCTTCTAAGTAGTCTGTGGGTCAAATAAGAAATCACAGTGGAAATTAGAAAATATTTTGCAATGAATTATTAATGGAAATACAACACATTGGTTGGGCACAGTGGCTCATGCCTGTAATCCCAGCACTTTGGGAGGCTGAGGTGGGAGGAGTGCTTGAGCCCAGGAGTTCAAGACCAGCCTGGGTAACATGGTGAAACCTGGTCTCTATAAAAAGTACAAAAATTAGCTGGGCATGGTGGCATTTTCTTGGAGTCCCAGCTACTCAGGAGGCGGAGGTAGGAGAGCTTGAGCCCAGGAGGTCAAGGCTGCAGTGACCTGTGACTGGGCCACTTGCACTCCAGCCTGGGTGAGAGTGAGACTGTCTCCAGAAATAAAAGGCAACACATCATAGTTAATGGCTTTATCTAAAACCATGCTTAGACATAAACTTTTTTAGCCTTTCATATGTATTTAAATTACTTAGTAAGACACTGTGAACCACATTTTACCAGTACCAAAATTTGAAGACTTAGTGGTGTCACCAAACATTCAGAGTAATTTAAATAATTTGAATTGAAAAGTTTTATGTTTGTAAACGTATATAGGAATACTTCTTACAACCAAGGTTGTAATGGTGGAAACTGGAAATGACGCAGATGTCTACTGTCAGGAATATGTATGAACGCAGTGTGATGTGCTGTATATGAAGGTAATACATGTCACTTAAAATAAGTGAACTAGGGCGTGGATGGATCATGTAAGCATAATGCTGAACGAACAAAGCATAGAAGAACTCAAAGAGTCCAGTTTATGTACAGTCATTTATGTACAGTATAAAAACATGCAAAATAATACCTTATGTATTTTTACTTATATGTATATATTAAGTAAAAGCATGAAGTACTGGATGGGAATGATCAGTGAATTCAAGGTGGTAGTTGCCTGTGGGGTGTAGGCAGGTTGCACAGGCAGCTTCTTTAGGTTCGGTCATGTTGTTACTGCTTTAGGTATGTTTGGTACAGATGGTTCTGTTAATGTTTATGCCTTTCTGCCTGTCAAATATTTCCTAATAAAATTTTAAAAAGAAAAATAAGAAAGATAATAAAGTAGAGCCACCTTTGGGAGTTTTCATGAACAAGCTCAAGGGAGCAAGCAAGACATTTGGGTTTCCTCCTAGGTCCTGTAGGTAGAGAAACTGGTGTATGGAATCATTAGGGTTATTTAAACCCATCTTGGTGTATGAAGTATCAGGTCACAATACAGTTTTTCCTGCTATCTTGAAGTACTTTTGAGAAGACCACTAATTTTAAGGAAAATAATACCCAAAGAGATTAAATAACAGTGTAAGTAAATGTTATTTGCCTAGGATTTATGGTTACCAAGTGGCAGATTTCATTCATCATAACTTTTTAAAAGCACTTAACCATTATTTGATGTTTTAGAGGAGTGAGGTGGGGGAATTGGTAAGGGGTCTTCTCCTCCATTGAAATGGAAGTTACCAGGGCTGGGACTTCCTGTTTTTCCCACTTCTGTATCCTCAGCGACCATCTCCAGAGCAGTGTCTGGTGCCTAGCAGATGCTCAGTAAATATTTCTTATATAGTTTGAGGAAAGTATATCTCAGATCTAATTTGAAATTATTTTTGTTTATTTTTATATCAGTTGTCACCAAAACTGTTCTATGTTCTAGGAATTTCCTGAGACCATATTACATCTCAGCCCAGAAGTTTTATCTAGCCAATTACTTGATTTAAAGATCATGGGATTCCTGTCTATAGTATTCTCTAGCAATAGATGGAAGAGTCACGGTGGACTCCGAATTGTTTTTCTCCATATTAACTTCTCTGCGAGCTAAAATGGAGGAAAGAAGTTAGATTAGAATATTGTTTTTCTGTCAACACTGGCACCCAAAGCCTTTTCATCACAGCAAATGTTGATTCTGTAATGGAAGTTGGTCTTTTTGTGATAATGAGGATGTTGCCTATCTTGATTTTGGTGGAGGTTACACAACTCTATACGTTTGTCAAAACTAGTTGAAACTGTAAAATGAGCTAATGTTATTGTGCGTATATAAATTATATCTCAATAATTAAGATAAACCAAAACAAGAAACAAAACCCAAAAGTTGAAACTTGTTTTTGAAAAAAGATGACAAGAGATTTTAAAGGAAGGGGTCTTACTGCAGAAGATATGAACATTTCCGTATGTTGTTGTTGGTGCTTGAACGTGGTGCAGAATCTCTTTGACAGAAATTACCCTATTTTAAAATGAATTGTGGCTCCAGTCACATGTTCTTTGATTTTCTTTCTTTCTTTTTTAAAGCAGCATTTTCCCAGCTCAGCTCACACTTGACTGAATACACTGGTCGATTATTTGGGGATTAACTAAGGCTTCTCATTTCCTGCTTTCCATTTCTCCTCTCCAGCAGGCCAGTGGGCCTTTCTTGTCTGGCATGTGCACCAAGATAAGCTAGCAGAGCTTGTTTGTATTAGAAAAGTGGTTGTAGATGCAGCGGTTATAAATAGACTAACTAGTCTTAAAGGTTACCGTCTTTGTTTTGGTTTAAGTTAAAGGAAGAGAAGAAATAATTAAGATATTTAAGATAAGACAGACTGATTTACATAAACCAGGAAAGTATAGTTTTTTAGTGTTCTGCTGATTTTCCCTTTTCTTACCTAACTATTTGAATTTCTTTATTGGTAAGTTGCTGGCTGTACTTGGATTCCTATTATGTAACATAGGCCAACTTCGAGTCAGTAATTTCTAAAATTGTGTCTCTAGTGCTTCTTAAAAGTGCAAATATTTGTGTTGCTAAAAGTTACTGTGTTACCAACTCTACACTCACGGTTTAATTCAGACAGCAGTGGTACAAAAAGCATATCACCAGGAGAGGGAGGAATATTGCTAGATTCACATAAATTAGGTATATTAGTCATTATAAAGGATATGATTCAATATAACATTGTAAGCTAATATCTTTCTTTTTCTTAAAGATTTTGTTTAATGTTGCCAGTTTTCTCAGATAGGAAGCAGAATCATTCTTGAAATGGCCAGAAAGTTGCCTGGAATTGCGGAAATTATCTAGGTTATTATTTTCTGTGTGCTTTCAGCTTCAAGGGTTCACCGTTTTTTTAAAGTAGTATATAGCTTTTTAATGTAGACAAATACATACTTGTTTGAATCAAGCTTTAAATATTTCTTTTATATCATGAGCTCAGTGTTTGGAAAGAAAGATACCTTAAATTTGACAATGAGAGCTTCCTGTTTAGATTTTCTTCTTGTATAACTTCTGCTCTCTACTGGAATGTCTGGAATGTTTGGTTGCATAAATAGTAATGAAATCTTTTTTAATAGTATCTGATATCTAATGATTTTGTGCTTTGAAATCTCTGGTCATGGTGCTGTTTTGGGAGCATACTTTTCATTTAAATGACTGTGTCTAAAACAGAAGACACCTGGAGCCATCTGTGCAGCTTGTCGACTTCATTTCAGAGACCAGCCGTTCTTAACTATGGTCCAGGGGTCTGTAGGGTTGAACTGTTTTCATAATGATACCAAGACATCATTTGTTTTTTGTTTTCACTGTCATTCTCTCAAGAGTGTACAGTGCATTCCACAAAAGGCTAAATGATGTGTGATATAGCTCAACGGATTGAATACAGAAGCAGAAGCAGAAGCAGATATGGGAATCTGTTTTCTTATTAAGCCAGAAGTAAAAGAGATTTACGGAAAAAAAAGTGTTACTCATTTCCTACATTTTGTTGATTCTAAAAACTGTAGTTATTTGTGTTATAATTATGTTAACACGAGCATGTAGTAGGTTTATTACTGTTACTCTTAATGAATTCATAAATTACAAAAAAATTATTATTTTTATTATTTTTACTTTTATTTTTTTTGAGATTGAGTCTCACTCTGTCACCAGGCTGGAGTGCAGTGGCGCGATCTCAGCTCACTGCAACCTCTGCCTCCCAGGTTCAAGTGATTCTCCCGCCTCAGCCTCCCAAGTAGCTGGGACTACAGGTGTGTGCCACCACACCCAGCTAATTTTTGTATTTTTACTAGAGATGGGTTTTCAACGTGTCGGCCAGGATGGTCTTGATTTCTTGATCTCACGATTTGCCCACCTCGGCCTCCCATAGTGCTGGGATTACAGGCGTGAGTCACTGTGCCCGTCCAAAATTTATTTAAATAGTTAATTATTTTTGTTAAAATGGAGTCTCGCTCTGTCCCCTGGCTGGAGTGCAGTGGCGTGATCTCAGCTCACTGCAACCTCCACTTCCCCAGTTCAAGTGATTCTCCTGCCTCAGCCTCCTGAGTAGCTGGGACTACAGGCGCCTGTCACCATACCCAGCTAATTTTTCTATTTTTAGTAGAGATGGGGTTTTACCATGTTGGCCAGGATGGTCTTGATCTCTTGACCTCGTGATCCGCCTGCCTCAGCCTCCCGAAGTGCTGGGATTACAGACGTGAGCCACCGCGCCCAGCCAGAAATTTTTTTATTTTTAAATACAGTAAATATTGATAAGATATAACCCATGTTCTTTGACTCTTTAATAATTTTTAAGAATCTAAGGAATCTTGAAGCTTAAGATGTTTGGGAGGTCCTTCTGTAAAAAGTGTATTGAGTCAATAAAATGTTTTCTTTTTTTTTTTAGACAGGGTCTTGCTCTGTCGCCAGGCTGGAGTGTGGCAGTGCCATCATAGCTTGTTGCAACCTTGAGCTCTTGTGCTCAAGAGATCCTCCCTCCTCAGTCTCCAGGATAACTGGGACTACAAGAGCATGCCACCATGCCTGTCTCATTTTTAAATTTTTTGTAAAGACAGAGTGTCACTTTGTTGCCCAAGTTGGTCTCAAACTACTGGGCTCAAGCAGTCTTCATGCCTCTGCCTTCCAAAGTGCTGGAATTGCAGTCATGAGCCACTGTGCCCAACCTCAGGGAAATACCGTGGTAGCTCATCATCAGTTTTTAATTGTAAACTCTCTGTCATGTATCTTTAATCATAAGTTGGTAACTCTTACTTGTAAAATAATGTGATGTTAAATAATGTGAGAGATTCAATTTGTGAAATTTCTAGAGAATTTTGGGAGCCTACCGCCCAGATTTTCCCCACCCTTTCTTTGACATCCTGCTCATTACTGCAAAGTCTGACCCCACCTTTGATGTGTGTGGTTGAGCTCTATAACTTTTCTGGCTATGTCACGTATAAGAAGTCATTAATTCCCTCACAATGAATAATGTTACTGCCATCACCACCATCACCAAACAACAACCGAAGTATTATTACAAAAATTCAAATTTCATGGTATTTGTACTCTTTTTTTTTTTTCCTTAAAGAAATTTAATGGAATGTTTAAAGCTTTAGTAGGGATTAAGGGAGAATTTGACAATTTCTTATTACACTCGCTATGAATAGCTATTTTTTTCTTCCTTTATGGGAGAAATCCTTTGGACCAAAGAGAAGATTTGTGCTTCTGTGTTGATCTGATAAAACCATAGCTGCTGGGAGAATACTGTTTAGAATGGGATTCATTTTTGTTTGGTCAGCAGATTTTGGAGGTCCAAGTGTAGGATTTTAATTTATCTGCGAAATTTCATCTTACCAAATTGACCCTTCAAAACTGAACTTTTAAAGCTGAGTCTGACATTTAGTATTTGTCAGTGTATTAGAGTTCTCCAGAGAGACAGAACCAATTGGCTGGCTGACTGGCTGGATAGAAAGATAGACAGATGGATGGACAGACAGATAAGAGGGGATTTATTATGGGAATTGTCTCACTCCATCATAGAAGCTAAGTCCTATGATAGCCATGTCTTAGTCTTTTTTTCTGAATACCTGAGACTGGATAATTTATAAAGAAAATAAATGTATTATAGTTCTGGAGGCTGTGAAGTCCAGGTCAAGGGACTGTATCTGGTTGGCCTCTGGGGAGGGCTTTGTGCCGTGCCATAATGTGGTAGAAGGCATCCAGGACAATAGGGCTCACATGAGAAAGCCAACCTCGCTTTCATAAGAGGACTCACTCTTGTGATAAGTTATTAACCCGTGAACGCATCAGTGAATTAGTGAGTTATCAGGCTCCTTATGATCTAATCACCTCTTAAAGGCCTCACTTGTTCATACTTTTACATTGGGGATTAAGTTTCAGCCTGAGTTTCTGAGGGTGACAACATTCAGACCATTGCAGGCCATCTGCAAGCTGAAGATGCGGGGAAGCTGATAGTGTGGCTCAGTTCAAGTTCAAAAGCCTCAGAACCAAAGGAACCTATAGTACAACTCTGTCTGAGGCTGAAGGCCAGAGAACCTGGGGGGCCAATGGTGTGAGTCCTCAGTCCAAAGACTGGAGGACCTAGAGATCTGATGCCCAAAGGTAGAAGGAGAAGGATGTCTTAGCTACTGGAGAGAGAGCAAAGTTTCCCTTTCCCTGCTGTTTTTGTTCTATTCTGGCCCCAAGCTCATTAGATGCTGTCCCACCCACATTGAGGGCAGATCTTCCCATGCAGGATACCATCTGACACACTAGTCTTCTCTAGGAACACCTATATAGACACACCCAGAAATAATGCTTTACCAACTATCTAGCTGTCCCTTAATCCAGTTCAGATACCTGATATTAACCCCCACAGTCAGGTTGCAGTACATGGTGGGATACTTTTGGGGAGCTACATAAGTGCTCTTTAGTTTGCTATGTCTGTCTGTATGTGCTAAGTCCCCTTTACGTATAGTTTATCTCTCTCTCTGTGTGTGTGTGTGTGTGTGTGTGACATTAAGGACAATAGGGTTATCTAGTTACCTAGCCTTGTAGATTACAGGTGAGGGCAAGAAGTATAAATATTCCCAAGGTTTTACCTGCACTTACTTTTGGCCTCTCTGCTGCAAACAAATACAAGAGTGAATTGTCTGAAAGTTTCAGTGTTCATACACAATGTAATCCTAAGTAGAAAATCCTTAATGAGTTTTGACTCCTTAGCTAGCATTTCAGAGATGATTTAGTTTTCATGTACTGTTTTAGTTCCTTCCAAAATATTGGTTGATTTTTCTCCATATTAAAGTGTAAAAATAATTTAACAGAGGCAGTAGTTTAACAAACAAGGCATCATCAAGAAACAGTGGTTTTGAAATTATTGCTGATCATCTGAGCCTGTGCTTCAGTACATTCATAGTTACATCATCTTTCTGAGTATTTGTATGTAGCCAGTTATTTGTATATCTTGATTGTAAACACCGTAAAAAGTCATCTGCCCTCCTACCATTTCCCCTTCATGCTTCAACATCTGATAGAAGGTGATTTAAATCTTTTCACACAGACCCAGATGCTGATGTTATCTTGACAACAGTCTTTTGGATTGAATACCACTCATAGGTTTTGAAAATGAGCACGTAACCTTGATCCTAGTGCCTACAAGCAGTAAGCAGCCTAGTCGGATGGTTGTGGCCATGGTCTGCTTCTGTTTTTTCATCTACTTACTTTTCTTTAAAAATTCATTATGCCAGTTCTGACCGGGTGCGGTGCCTCACACCTATAATCCTAGCACTTTGGGAGGCCGAGTTGGGCAGATCACAAGGTCTGGAGATCAAGATCATCCTGGTTAACATGATGAAACCCCATTTCTACTAAAAATACAAAACATTATCTGGGCATGGTGGCATGTGCCTGTAGTTCCAGCTATTCAGAAAGCGAAGGCAGGAGAATCACTTGAACCCGGGAGGCGGAGGTTGCAGTGAGCCGAGATCGTGCCACTGCACTCCAGCCTGGGTGACTGAGTGAGACTGTGTCTCAAAAAAAAAAAAAAAATATTATTCCAGTTCTGAGCAGACCCCTCCAGTAGTCTGCTCTATACTGGGTGTACCAGTAGTTCCAGGTACACCTGTTTGGAAATGCTAATAAATGTGACGTTACCACCAACAGGATTCTGTGTCCCATCTAATTTTTGTTTTCAGTTTTTTTTTTTTTTTTTTTTTTTTTGAGATAGAGTCTTGCTCTGTCGTCTAGGCTGGAGTGCAGTGATGCCATCTCAGCTCACTGCAACTTCCGCCTCCCGGGTTCAAGCAATTCTCTGCTTCAGCCTGCCGAGTAGCTGGGATTACAGGCAGTCGCCACCACACCCAGCTAATTTTTGTAGTTTTAGTGGAGACGGGGTTTCATCATCTTGGCCAGGCTGGTCTTGAACTCCTGACCTCGTGATTCACCTGCCTTGGCCTCCCAAAGTGTTGGGATTACCGGTGTGAGCCACCGCACCTAGCCCCGGGTATTTTATTTTGTTTTATTTTTCCCCTGCCTGCCCCTCGTTTTAAGGTATTTTAGAAATGAGAGTAGTGTGGCCACCTGAGGGGAGCTGTGCCACAGCCGTGGTCCTTCCACAGGTGAGTTCAGGCACCACTGAGAATGGATGTAGAAGACGACCCTATGGATTTTTAGGTCTGTTCAGCCCCAGCCCTACACTAAAATACACCGAGGTTGGAAGAAGGTGTTCCAGGATCAAACAAGAGTGGATACTTGTCAATGGCAATAAGAAATTTACTTGCCCTCACTTTGCCCTCTCAAAATGAAACAAAATGTTTAATGACTCAGTGCCATTTGGGAGATGTGTACAGCATGGTGTGATTATAAAGTATATTCAGAGTCCTTTCTTTCCCCTGAGAAAAGTCTGTGGAGTCAGTATTTCAGCTTTTCTCCTTACCCACTGGTCCCCATGTCCGAGCAGAACCCTGGTGTACATGAACCTTGATGGCCTGAGGCCTGGTGGTATACTCTGCTTTAGGTTTTTCTATACCTCTTTCCTGGCATTATGGAGCTGTAATGGCTATAAAGTTATACAGATAATATATATAGATATGTAAAATTCTTTTTTAAAATTAAAAAAAATTTTTTTTATTTTTTAGACGGGGTCTGGCTCTTGTCACCTAGGCTGGAGTGCAATGGCACGATCTCAGCTCACTGCAACCTCGGCCTCCCAGGCTCAAGCGATTCTCCTGTCTCAGCTTCCCTAGTAGCTGGGATTACAGGCATGGGCCACCATGCCCGGCTAATTTTTGTATTTTTAGTAGAGACGGGGTTTCACCATGTTGGCCAGGCTGGTCTCGAACTCCTGACCTCATGATCCGTCTGCCTTGGCCTCCCAAAGTGCTGGGATTACAGGCGTGAGCCACCGCACCCATCATAGATATGTAAAATTCTTAGAGCCTTTTTGTTTGTTTCGTTTTGAGACAGAGTTTCGCTGTTGTTACTCAGACTGGAGTGCAGTGGCACGATCTCCTTTCACTGCAACCTCCACCTCCTGGGTTCAAGCCGTTCTCCTGCCTCACTCAGCCTCTCAAGTAGCTGGGATTATAGACACCCACCACCATGCCCAACTAATTTTTGTATTTTTAGTAGAGATGGGGTTTTGCCATGTTGACCAGGCTGGCCTTGAACTCCTGACCTCAGGTGATCCACCTGGCTCTGCCTCTCAAAGTGGTAGGATTACAGGCCTGCACCACTGTGCCCGGCCATTCTTAGAGTCTTATGTTAAGTAGGGTAGAGGCTTGAAATATTACAAGGTATTTCCTATCTAATTTCATTTTTAAAATTTCATTTTGTTGTAAGTTGACAATTTATAATTGTATATACATATGGAGTACAAAATGATGTATGATTCATTAATACAATGTAGAATAATTAAATCAAGCTAGTTAACATACCATCACCTCAATTACTTAGAATTTTTTATAATGAGAACGTTTGAAATTTACTCTTACCAATTTTGAAATGTACAATACAGGTATTAACTATATTAATCATGTTGTGCAGTTGATCTTTTTAAAAACCCAGTTATTCTTCTTTACTGAGATTTTGTATCCTTTGACCATTAGCTCCCCAGTCCCCCACTGCCCAGCCTCTGTAACCACTTCTCTTCGCTTCTATGAGTTGGGTTGTTTGAGTCCACATGTAATAAGTAAGCACATGTGGTATTTGTCTTTCAATTCCTGGCTTATTTATTTAACTTAGGATAGTATTCTCTAGTTCCATTCATGTTGTTGCAGATGACAGGAGTCTTCTTTTTTAAAGGCTGAATAGTAGTCCATTATATGTGTGTGTGTGTGTGTGTGTGTGTGTGTGTGTGTGTGTGTATCTCACATTTTCTTTATCCATTCATTGTTGATAGGAACTGAGGTTGATTCCCTAACTTGTTTATTGTGAATAAACTTGGGAGTGCAGACTTCTCTTTGACAGACTGATTTTAAATCTTTTGGTAAATTCCCAGAAGTGGGATTCCTGGATCTAATTTCATTTTAATTGAATTAAATTTAATTTCAGATATTTATCCACAAAGTTGGGTAACTATGACTGGTACAGAAAGCTTATCTTTAGTTTTGATTTGCCTGTGTAAATAAATACAGGTTGAGCATCTCTAATTTAAAATCTCTCACTTTTTGAGTGCTGACATGACACCGTAAGTAGAAAATTCCACATCTGACCTTTGTGACAGGCTGCATATGTTATTAAAATGTTTTATATACTTATCCTGAGGCTATGTGTATGAGGTTTATATGAAACATAAATGAATTTTGTGTTTAGACTTGGGTCCCATCACCAAGATGTCTCATTATGTATACCCAAAGATTCCAAAATCTAGAAAATTCTGAAATCAGAAACACCTCTGGTCCCAGGTATTTTGAATGAGAGGTTACTCAGTCTGTATCTGGAGTTAGCTTTGACCTTTGAAGAAGAGTGATCTTTGACCCCATTGTCTGTCCCTACCCTTCTCCCTTGAAGTCAGGAATGATTGAAGCCGTTATCACTATGTCCCCAGGGTCTTAGCTAAGGTGACAGTCTAACAGTCATTGTCCTGTAGATGGAGGTGGACTCAACAGGCGGAGTTAATGCCTCTTTAAACCGGTTAGTGAGCGCACTTGAAGGGAGATGGTGATGTCTCCAGGAGACAGTTTTTCCCCCTCTGTATACTTAATTAGTATGCTGACTACCAATTAAAAGTTGTATGTATACATTTCTGAGTTATACAGTAAACCTGTAATGTTCAGACAGCTCTTAACCTTATTATCACCATGTTGTGGAAATGCATGAAAAGTTTCTTCAGAAAGTATCTTTTTAAGCCCTACAGTATACACATGTTAGCCACTTCACCCCAAATTTCTGGAGAAACTTGGTTGGCTGTATTGGCTTACTTAAAGTAAGAATTTTGATCTGATTTCACTTGGTTCTGAATCAAGAGCCCCCATTACTGAGCAGTTAAAAAATATGCAGGAAGTTATCCTCTTCTCTCTAGCAGATTGTTTTGACTTGGCAAAGTTATTTATTTGCTAATATCCATCTTGGTACTCTGTTGAGGCTGTCTTTGGCCTTGATGTCCCTGTCACATTTGATAACACAGAGGGACAGGAGTGGTCTGTTTTGGAGGCTTTGGGGACCTGATGATCCCTGCTGTGAGCTGGTGGCAGGTATCATCAGCTAGCGATCAATGGGACAAAGAAGCTCTTTCCTCTGCATCGTAGGTGAATTTACGGTTGTTCATCTGGCTTGCAGGCCGCCTCTGTTTGAAGGTCTCTCTCTCTGCCCTTGTCCTATTGGCATTTATGAACTCTCCAGATACCCCCTTGATTATTATTACTATTTTCATGTTGTGGAAAAACATTGTCTTGAGGCTGATATTAAGAATGTTTCTGGGAAAGACTCAGGCTATTTAAATCGATAAAACACTAAATTAGTAATCATGAAAGATCTACAGGAAAGGAAGTTTCCATCTTGGCATTAGACCCCGTGTCTGTGTTTGGGCAGACTGTGTTGTGTGTTGCTGATGACAACACAGTTGCCCTTCAACAGAAACCTTTTCTTGGCCTTTCCTGTCTCCATTGCCTTCCTTTTCCCCTAGTCTACCCCTTGTCAGTTATCTAGTTCTGAGTGTTTCATTTCAGTTATTTTAAATTTGTTAAATCTCAACACTATTGTCTGATATTCAAAGATGTGTAGAAATCTTTGCTATTCTGCTCCTAAATAGCTACCATAAGGATCTTTTTTCTAAGCCCAGATTTGGGGGATGGATTTTGTCCTCTATTAATCTCCTTAAATCAACATATATTCTTCATTTCAAGAGAAATCCAGCCAGGGATATGGAAGAATCCATATTTTAGCCCAGAAACAACTCCTCTCGCCTTTTTTTTTTTTTTTTTTTTTCCTCACAGAGCCAACCTTATTGTAAGCAGATTGGATGTGCTCCTGTTTAGTGGCTTAAAACATAGCAAGATGTCCACCTCTACAAAAAAATTTTAAAAATTAGCTGGGTGGGCCGGGCGCGGTGGCTCACGCCTGTAATCCCAGCACTTTGGGAGGCCGAGGCGGGCGGATCACAAGGTCAGGAGATCGAGACCACGGTGAAACCTCGTCTCTACTAAAAATACAAAAAAATTAGCCGGGCGCGGTTGTGGGCGCCTGTAGTCCCAGCTACTCGGGAGGCTGAGGCAGGAGAATGGCGGGAACCCGGGAGGCGGAGCTTGCAGTGAGCTGAGATCCGGCCACTGCACTCCAGCCTGGGCGACAGAGCGAGACTCCGTCTCACAAAAAAAAAAAAAAAAAAAAAAAAAATTAGCTGGGTGCTTGTTTTCCTACTTAACTCAGGAGGCTGAGGCAGGAGGATCACTTTGAGCCTGGGAGGTCGAGGCTGCAGTGAGCCATGATGGTGCCATTGCACTCCAGCCTGGGTAACAGAGTGAGAACTTGTCTGTAAACAAACAAACTGGTGAGAAGTTATTTACTTCCCAGTGGGCTCCTCTTACTATTCAGAAGTATACCCTAGGGTGCTTTCACACAGGAAGCTCACTTCCCTCTTGATTCCACATTCTGTTTAAAATACATTATTTATAAACATTTTGACATTTATGTCATTGTTAAATTATATTGCTAGTAAAAAGTGAGGCTTAATTGTTAAGAAATTCTTGATAAGCCTCTAGAATTGTTGGAAAAGTGAAGACATTTTCCTCTTAATTTGCTGTATGACTTATTTTTATATTGCTATTACTAACATAATTTTGAATCTTAGAAAAGCAAAACCTTTAAGTGACCTCTTTTCTATCTTGGCTACTCTCTTTTTTCTGTAAAACAGTGATAGTAATATCTAACATTTATTGAGCTCATCAACTTGCTTTATATTAGTTTATTTAATCCTCTCAACCGAATAAGGTAGAAACTTGGTTTTCTCCCATTTTGTATATGAGAGCATTGAGGCTTGGAGAAGTTACTTGCCCAAAGTCACATAGCTTAGTACGTTGCAGAGCCAGGATTCAAACCCAGACAGTTTTGCTTGAATCACATGATCTCTAAATTCATGTCTGGCTTTAATTTTCTGTGATTTTGACCAAAATTCTTTGACTAGTGAGTAGTAGGAAATAGATGATTACCTGTGTCTTAACTTTCGAGCAATACTTCTGTGTCTGAGGTAGCTTTGGGAACACTTACTCAGGGAGGGGATGCTCTTTTCTCCCTCATATAGCAGTGGCCAGCTTCCCCTGAAGGTGACATTTTAATTTGTAAACCTTCTTTAGGATGGCACTGTTAGCCAGTGCCATTGCACAGATACAGAGAAAAAATTAGAGATTCTCCCACAGCATCATTTTATCTACTTGGTTTTGTTTGAGGAAGAAATCTACTTGTAAACATGTAAGAATGGAAAGAGAACATAGAAACAATTTTGTTCCATCCCTTCCCTTTTCAGAGGGTTGGGGGACTCCACTAAGGTTGCAACTAGCAGTTGCAGACTGAACTGCAATCCTAGATTACCTAATTTTAATCTAGTACCTGCTGAAACCACACATTGCCTCCCTTTATAATAGACTTTTAATTTATAATTAAGTTACTGGCCTATTTAGAAAGATTGTGGATATTACAGCTACTTAAATTTGTTCCAAATTGTTGTTTACTTCCAGTCTACCTTTGTGTGTTTTGTCTGTGGAATTGATTGTGAAGTCTTTGTAGCACAATGCTGCCACTCCCTGGTTATTGCGTAGTACTGCATTGGGGAATCCAATAGTTCTTTCACTGCCATTGTAAGGTATAACATTAGGATTCATACATCTAGGTACAAATAAACGAAAGCAGTGATTTATTTGTGTGTGTAATCAGTAGGTATTCCTGCATCATAAGATAACATAGATATTGTACCTCAAAAGATCACCAGTATACCTGGCTTGGTTCTGAAAAATAGACATTGTACAAATTTGAGTTACTATATCTAAAAGGTATTTCTGTTGCCCTTCAGGTTTTCAGACATCTTAAATGTGTTTCAGAAATACGTAGACTGGTAGATTTTAAAACATTGTTGTGTTTACTTTGAAATAGCACATTTTTGGCGGGTGTGGTGGCTCATGCTTGACATCCCAGCACATTGGGAGGTCAAAGCGGGTGGATGGATCATTTGAGGTCAGGAGTTCCAGACCAGTGGGGCCCACATGGTCAAAACCTGTCTCTACTAAAAATACAAAAATAGCTGGGCATGATGGCACACACCTATAATCCCAGCTACTTGGGAGGCTGAGGCAGGAGAATCATTTGAACCTAGGAGGTGGAGGTTGCAGTGAGCTGAGATCACACCACTGCACTCCAGCCTGGGTGACAGAGTGAGGCTCCTTCTCAAAAAAAATAAAAATGAATAAATAAATAAAACCACATCTTCACATTTGAGTTCTGTTGAAACTTGTGGCAATTGTTATCTTTCTGATTCTTTAAATGGCTTTTAAGTGTCTTTTAGCAAAGGTTTTTTGGAACTTTCCTAGTAGTGTTTTAGTGTTGGCTGTATTTGTGACTGCTCGTTAAAGCAGAAAGTATCTTCTTTCATTAATGAGGGCTCTTTTATCATGTTTTAGGATTTAGGTATCCCCTTTATAAACATGAGGCATTTCTTGAATTTTAGCTCTCATTCATTACTGACCAGCGGGCCTGTGATGAGAACGTAGAGGCTGCTGAAAGGAATGGTATTCCATTCACCTTAGAGAATTCTGTTAAGGCCACACATGGGTTGGAAAAGTATTTTAGGAGGCCGCAGGAAACCTCAGTGCGCTCCCTGTTGAGCTATTTCTTGACCAGGCACAGAGATGATCTTTTGCAAGCTGTAGCCCTGTAACTTGCTAATGGAAGGGCAATATTTGATCCTTTATTCTCAGAACAAACTGGGAACAAAATTAACTTTTAGGGATAACATAGTTCAGTGTCCTATAAACATTTACAGGATCATTTATGTGATCATCATAAACTCTTCATTATTCACAAATAGTTATATACAAGATGTTCTATTACCTGGAGATTCGGAAATAAATGAGATGAGGTCTCTGGACTCATAGTACCTTCATCACCACCCATTCTTCGCTATATTCATTTGGCACATAACAGTAACTGTGGCTAAAAAGTGGAAGGAGAATCTAATTTAGTTTGGGTAATAGGCAAACCTTGGAGAAGAGATTATTTTGTGCCAGGCCTTGCTGGGTAAGTTCTTTCTAGCCTATTGCCCTTAATGAGCCTTGACAGTATGCTAACACTGACTCTAAATATTTACCAAAATGATTAAAGATTAAAATAGAAGGATATATTCATATAGTATTATATAGTTAATGTTAAATAAAACTGTAATATTGAATGGATTAGTTAATCAAACTGGGGAGATAAACAGATTCGAGACTGGTCTCCTTTTGTTTCCTGAAATAAGCAGTTTAGAGGGGTAAGGTGAGAGGGATCTATTGATGGGTGTTTTTAAAAAATAAAATTTGACCTCATAACTGACTTACGTATTATTGTGGTCCTGATGGTAATTGTGTCTCTCCCTACCTACCTGTCCACCCGTTTACAGGGGCTTTTGTCATGGGTATGATATGCACTTGTGGCCACCTGAAATCCTGTTCCTAATGCTGTTAGATTTTCCTTTTCAGAGTAAGAGGGACCATCTCCTCATGAACGTCAAATGGTACTACCGTCAGTCTGAGGTCCCAGATTCTGTGTATCAGCATTTGGTTCAGGATCGACATAATGAAAATGGTAAATATGTCCTTCTGGTTTGATTCATGTATTTCTTAGCTTTGGGCAATGTTCTTTCTAAAGACATTAATTAAATGAAGATAACTTTTTAAAAAATGGATTTTTGAATGTTGGTAGGCCTTATGCTTGACGATTCACATTGGTTACCCATTAGTCACGTGAGGTGGGTCTGTCCCATTTCCAGTTCCAGATGAGGAAACTGGGGCTGTGCATCCTCTAAATGGCAGTGCTGGCGCTGGCATCAAACTTTGCCTGGCCCTGATCCTGCTGCACTCTTCTCACAGTCAACAAACCAGTGAAAAACAACTTGGAAGAATGATGTTCTTTTTTATCTTGCTGGGTGTTTTTTTTTTCCTTCTTTGAAACTGTAAAAAAAAAACCTCCGTTAAAGCAAGTAAATTATAGTTCCTTGTTAAAAATATTATTTTCAGTGGAAGCTGTGTGATTTCACTCCATTTTGTAATATTTAGCAAGAAAAATAAGATGGACAGGATCACTAAGTATTTTGGTAGTTGAAGAGGTGCTAGGATAAGATAGTTGTTTCTGCTCTTTTTCCATTTGTACTTAATCCATTTTGGCAAAATATAGGGACTTAGTAAGGGGTATAAATAGCCAAGAAGATACTTTGTTGACAAAAACTGTACTTTCTGTTACTGTTATTCTTGCAATTTGTGATTCCTCTTCTCTATTTTGCATACTTATGATGCTCACCAGGCCTGGTTATTTAGTGGGTGGTAAACCTGAAAGAAAAGTTTTACAAAATTTTTTTACTTGTTTTGGGAAACTCAGTTTTAATGTCCTCTTAATTTTTTGACAGACTCTGGAAGAGAACTTGTCATTACAGACCCAGTTATCAAGAACCGAGAGCTCTTCATTTCTGATTACGTTGACACTTACCATGCTGCTGCCCTTAGGTAAGTACTGGAGACATGCTCTTCCATGTGAAGGAGGAGTCATTGAGTGCAGGAGGTGGAGAATCTAATCTCTCCTGATCTTTTAGTAGTCACTGTATTAATCAGACTCCTCTTTTGGCCTCAGAGTGAACATTCCAGTGTCTGCTCTGGATTGTTGAGATTGCAGAGGTTCTCCGTATCTTCACTAACCTAGCTTTACCTCTCTCTCTCTTTTTTGATAATTTACTTTTTAATGCCCTTTCTATATTACTGTATCTTCATTTCCTTGGAAATTATTATCCTGGTATTGTTTGCTGAAGTATGTGGGTGAAATGTTCCGATGGGCAGGTGCAGTGGCTCACATCTGTAATCCTGGCACTTTGGAAAGCTGAGGTGGGAGAAAGTGTTCTGATGGTCTGCGGTTTACTTTCTAAAGATTTAATTCCTGCCACTAGAGAAGATAGAGAAACGGATGACGCAGATATGGCAGCGTGTAATTAATTGAGAATCTAGGCAAAGTTTATAGAGATTTTCATTGAACTATTCTTCCATTTTCTGTATGTCTGAAAAATTTCCTACTAGATAGCTTCATTGGTAGGGAGAAGAGGTGGGTAGAAAGATATTGAAGATTTCATTCTGAGGCAGAAGGTAACATTCCAGCTGGTCATAATGTGTTCAGGAATTATGTCAAAAAAATGACCATGACATTTGCATCTTTGGGTATTTTCCGTCTCTTTCAAGAAAAGGATGGCCATAATGGCTCATTTTGTGTATGTATGACTGACTTTGGGTCTTTTAAGTGGTATAGGAAGTAAGACTACTAATATTCTTTTTTTTTTTTTTTTTTTTTTTTTTTTTGGGGTTTTTCTTTTTTTCCCCGGGCGGGGGTGTGTTGCGGGGTTTCGGTCGCCCTCCAGGGCCCCCCCCCCGGGTTTCTACCTTTTC
>NC_037668.1:37230397-37254408 GCF_003255815.1 Theropithecus gelada | reverse complement strand
CAAGCTCCGCCTCCTGGGTTTACGCCATTCTCCTGCCTCAGCCTCCCGAGTAGCTGGGACTACAGGCGCCGGCCACCGCGCCCGGCTAGTTTTTTGTATTTTTTAGTAGAGACGGGGTTTCACCGCGTTAGCCAGGATGGTCTCGATCTCCTGACCTCGTGATCCGCCCGTCTCGGCCTCCCAAAGTGCTGGGATTACAGGCTTGAGCCACCGCGCCCGGCCGGAAGTAAGACTACTAATATTCTTAAAACCCTTTCCTCACTGGAAATAATCATTAATAAAGTGGTGAAAAACTACTGTTTTTTGTTAAGTACTATAATACGGTTTTAATAAAATTCTAGGATTTTGGTAGCTTTTATCTTAAAACTACAATGAGTTACAGTAATTTCTCCATTCTGATGCTCAGATGGTATTCAGAAAAACCATCTGGAGTCTTTTGTGCAAAGCTACATAGCTAAAGTCTGTTATTTCAAGGTAAATTAGTAGCAACTTTAGGGCAGGCTTTGACAAGCTTTTCGGGTCAGCTGATATTTCACATGGTATCTGTTGCAGTGACTCAGCTCAACCATTGCAGCATAAAAGCCATAGACAACATGAAATAAATGAAGTGGCTGTGCTCCAATAAAACTTTATGGATATTGAAATTTGAGTTTCATTTAATTTTCATGTGTCAGGAGATACTTTTCTTTTGCTTTCTTTTTCAGCCATTTAAAAATGCAAAAACTCTTCTCTCAGGCCACAGGAAGCAGGCGGTGTGCCAGATGTGGCTTTTCTGGCCATAGTTTGCCAACTCTGCTGTGGGGTATGGCGTGGATGTAGTTAGGTTTGACTTCTTACATGAATTTAGATGGATTTAGAGAATTTCTCAGTGTTTTATAAACTTCCTGTGAACTTCCACAAGCTTTGTGTGACTTTTAAGATTAGCTTTCCAAGCTTAAGCTCACTTGCTGAACAAAGGAAGTTAATACAGGGTTGGTTACATTGATGAAACAGTTCAATTTTTACCTGGGACCAGTGACTTAATCCTGGAATATTGTTAGCTGGAACCGGTGACTTAATCCTGGAATATTGTTAGCTGGGTCCAGTGACTGAATTCCTGGAATATTGTTAATGGACCAGTCACTTAATCCTTGAATATTTCTGGTCTTGTTCTTTTTTTTTTTTTTTTTTTTTTTTTGAGACAGTATCTCGCTCTGTCATCCAGGAGTGCAGTGGTGAGATTATGGCTCACTGCAGCCTCAAACTCCTGGGCTCAAGCAATCCTACCTCCCCAAGTAGCTGGGACTACAGGTGTACACCACCACCCTGGCTAATTTTTGTGGGTTTTGTAGAGACGAGGTTTTACCATCTTGCCCAGGCTGGTCTTGAATTCCTAAGCTTAAGCAATCCACCCACTTCGGCCTCCCCAAAGTGCTGGGATTACAAGTGTGAACCACCACACTCAGCCAAATCCTGGAATACTTCTTACACTGGTTTGCATATACTCTTTCCTTCCTCTTTCCATCTTGTCTCACAGGATGAGGGAAAAGATTTTAAGCGATTTAGAGTTTCAGTTGAACAAATATGTGAGATACGTGACTGTGTATTCAACATGTTTTGACATAAATGCTTAAAATCAATATATTTGGGTAGTTATCATTGGTATTGAGATTTGTAGAATCTTTTTTTCTGAGACGGAGTCTTGCTTTGTCACCCAGGCTGGAGCTCAGTGGCTTGTTCTTGGCTTACTTCACTGCAGCCTCCACCTCCCAGGTTCAAGTGATTCTCCTACCTCAGCCTCCTGAGTAGCTGGGACTACAGGCATGTGCCATGATGCCCAGCTAATTTTTTTATTTTTATTAGAGACAGGGTTTCACCATCTTGGCCAGGCTGATCTCGAACTCCTGACCTCAAGTGATCCACCCACCTCAACCTCCCAAAGTGCTGGGATTACAGGCATGAGCCACCACACCCGGCCCATGTTTATCTTATTTTAGCATTTTCAGAAGAACAGGTTATCCCAAATAATTCCATCTGGATTCCATGAATTTACTGTAGCTAAGTTTACAATCAGATGTTTCTTGGAGATGTGTAAATGTGTAAGTCACTGTCCTTTCACTGGCCACCACAGTGCTACAGTGGTAATACTTCATCTTCTTTTCACTGGGTATATAATTAGAATCCTCATTAATTAGTTTTTTTTTTTTTTTTTTCTCCTGTGGTGTTTTCTTCAAAGTGGTCATAAAAAGTGGCAGCTGCTTTATAAAACTTTTATCTTGAATTTGATTTTATAGTACAACATTCTTTTGTGACTTGACTACTGGATTTTTTTCAAAGACATCAGATGACAGGTGGTCGTTTGGTCACTGAACAAGCTGGCCTAATGGTGCAGTGTCGTGTGAGTGTGTGGACGCACTGGCTTGGTGGTGCAATGTCTCGGTGCATGTGGACGCGCTGGCCTAATGATGCAATTTTGCGTGTGTGTGTGTGGATGCGCTGGCCTAGTGGTGCGGTGTTGCACACGTGTTTGTGGACGCGCTGACTTACTGGTGTGGTGTCATGTGTGTTTGTGGACGTGCTAGCCTAGTGGTGCGGAGTCACATGTGTGTGGACGTGCTGGCCTGGTGGTGCAGTGTTGCGTGTGTGGACCTGCTGGTCTAGTGGTGCAGGGTCACACGTGTGTGTGGATGCGCTTCCCTAATGGTGCAGGGTCTCTTTGCTGTCACTTAGTGATCTGGCCTCGCTCTTGGCAGCAGCACTCACCGTGACAGAAGCTTTGATTGTCCCATTACTCCCGTAAAATAGAATGGGATGGCAGTGCCCCCAGCAGTCTCTGTTTATTCTCTTTCTCTTCACCAAGGTAGATTAACTTAAAAAATGTTTGGGATGTATTTGGTGGGAGATGGTTAAAGTTAAGCTTTAACTTTTTTTTCCAATTTTCTTCTCATAGTTTATGCACAGAAAGAGTTTATTCTTTCTCCATAGTTATAAACCAGTACTACTAAAAATAAATTCAAGTTTGAGAGAGACACAAATAAAATAGTCTGTACGCACATGAAAAGGGATCAAATAAATGTAATGAAAAAAACCATGGGGAACAAGAAAGAAAAAAGAAAAAGACTGATCATGTTAGTGCTTAGCACCATTCTTCTTGAAGATCAAAGGGCTCAGTTGTGTGGATTCATCCGGTCGCAGTAACTCTGAGGGGGCTCTTGCCATTCCATTCACTCAGGAGGAAACTGATGTATAAGGTTTTCTTTCAAGCTGGTGCTAGAGTTGGGTTATAAAGGAGGAGAGAGAGCTTTATCCTTTAGCCGTGGTAAATCAAAAGGAAAACAAAATGCCCTGTAGCTTCTTTGTAAATTGTGAGATTATAACTTTTTCCTACCAGAGTTTCTTCCTGTAAGGAAATCTGAGCCCTTCGCAGTTGTAGAAATGTGTTGAGGTCCAGCATTAACTGCATTGCTGTCGGTTTTGAATACTTGACCTTGGCTGTCCCTTGTCTCTGTCTTTCAAGATAAGTTTCTACAGCTGCTGATCTTATTTCATCACACGTTATCAATAAGCACCAAAGAGTAAAGTTAGCATTTTGAATAGAGTAGTTTTTGAGTTCTGTTTATTCCCGGGTAAATATTTTTGGCTGGCATTGTGGTATAATAGACTGAAGTTAGAAGACTTGCGTTTGAATCCTGGCTCTGCTGTAGCCTTGTGACCAGTGTCAAGTTTTTTAACGTTTGAGCTAACCTTTTGACAAACTTATTCAAGGTCACATGACTAATGACAGAATCCTGAACCATGTATTCAACATGTTTTGACATAAATGCTTAAAATCAATATATTTGAGTAGTTATCATTGGTATTGAGATTTGTAGAATCTTTTTTTCTGAGACGGAGTCTTGCTTTGTCACCCGCCGCCACGCCCGGCTAATTTTTTGTGTTTTTAGTAGAGACGGGGTTTCACCGTGTTAGCCAGGATGGTCTCGATCTCCTGACCTCGTCATCCGCCCGTCTCAGCCTCCCAAAGGGCTGGGATTACAGGCGTGAGCCACTGTGCCTGGCCTGCTTGCCTGTTTTCTTTTTTTTTTTTTTTTTGAGACGGAGTCTCGCTCTGTCGCCCAGGCTGGAGTGCAGTGGCCAGATCTCAGCTCACTGCAAGCTCCACCTCCTGGGTTCACGCCATTCTCCTGCCTCAGCCTCCCGAGTAGCTGGGACTACAGGCGCCTGCCACCTCGCCCGGCTAGTTTTTTGTATTTTTTAGTAGAGACGGGGTTTCACCGTGTTAGCCAGGATGGTCTCGATCTCCTGACCTCGTGATCCACCCGTCTCGGCCTCCCAAAGTGCTGGGATTACAGGCTTGAGCCACCGCGCCCGGCCCTGTTTTCTTAATAGAATGTTTGGTCTTTTTAAAAATTTAAAAGTCTGATAGGTGAGAAGTGGTATCTCCGTGTTTTTATTTTATTTCACTAACAATGAGTTTGAACATTTTTTCATATGTTTGAAGGATATTTTTGTCTCTTTTTTTGTAAATTGTCTGTTTATGTATTTTCTATTGGTTTTCTTTTTGTTTTACTTTTAAAAAGTGCTTTATATGACTGTGGTACATGGCAAATGTTGCAAATATTTTTCTCCCACTTTTGTTAGTTTTCATTTACTTTTATTTATTGATTTTTTATTGTATAAAATGTATTTTTATCTAATCAAATTTATCAGTCTTTTATTGCCTCTGGGCAATAGTTAGATTTGAGTCATAGTTAGAAAGCCTTTCCCTACACCATATTTAAAGAATAATTCTACCCAGTTGTTCTAGCACTACTAAATAAACGATCTGTGTTGACTGTAGTGGTTTGAGATGTTACCATTGTCATGTCTTGCTTTCCATATGTATTTTGTACTTGCTCTTTTGTTTTGTTGTTCTATTGTCTATTTATGTACCAGCACTACACTTCTTAATTACAGAGGCTTTATAGTATGTTTTAATGTGTGTTCCTCCCTTTTTTAGTTATTTGTTTTTCCATGTGAACCTTAATATTTTTTTTTATTTCAGAAAAAGAAAGCTTGTTGGTATTTATACTGGGATTGTATTGGATTTATTAATTAATCTGTGGAGAAATGCCATTTTGAGTAGGGGATGTTTTACCATTTGTTCATGTCCACTTTTTTGTCTTTCAGGAGTGTTTAAAAATCTTCCTTGTCACAGATTTTGTACAGTTTTGGACTTTTTTTCCCCTAAGCTAATAATCTTTTTTTTTTTTTTTTTTTTTTTTTGAGATTAAGTCTTGCTCTTGTCACACTCCTGCTTGTTGTGGCACCATCTTGGCTCACTGCAACCTCTGCTTCCTGGGTTCAAACAATTCTCCTGCCTCAGCCTCCCAAGTAGCTGGCATTACAAACGCCTGCCACCATGCCCAGCTAATCTTTGTATTTTTAGTAGAGACAGGGTTTCACTTTGTTGGCCAGGCTGGTCTTGAACTCCTGACCTCTTGTGATCGGCCCACCTCGGCCTCCCAAAGTGCTGGGATTACAGGCGTAAGCCACCACACCTGGCCTACAGACATATTTTGAACTCTATCCTGTAATAATAAAGAATACACATTGAATTATGTATCTTGCCACCTTCTCAAAAATTGGTCATATATTAGATCACAGAAAAAAAAAACATTTGATTAACATGCAATAAAACTGTAGTTTACTAAGAAAAACAAACAACAGAAGGTCCTTTCACCTGGAAATTTAAAACTTCCTGTTAAGCAACTCCTGGGCAAAAGGGGAAATACAAACTAAAATTTTATATTAAAAAAATATATAAATATAATTTTTTATCTTTTTTTTTTGGCCAGGCATGGTGGCCCACACCTGTAACCCCAACATTTTGAGAGGCCAAGCTGGACAGATTGCTTGAGCCCAGGAGTTTGAGACCAGCCTGGGCAATATGGTGAAACCCTATCTCTACAAAAAATTGTTGGGTGTGGTGGCACACACCTGTAGTCCCAGCTACCAGGAAGGCTGAGCTGGAAGAATCACCTGAGCCTGGGCAGTTGAGTCTTCAGTGCACTGAGATCAAACCACTGCGCTTCAGCTCAAGCGACAGAGGGAGACCCTACCTCCAAAAAAAAAAAAAAAAGCGACCAGGAGTGGTGGCTTGCACCTGTAATCCCACCTCTTTGGAAGGTTGAGGCAGGTCATGAGGAGTAAAATCCCGTCTCTACTAAAAATACAAAAAGTTAGCTGGGCGTGGTGACACGTGTCTGTAATCCCAGCTCTTCGGGAGGCTGAAGCAGGAGAATCACTTGAACCTGGGAGGCGGAGGTTGCAGTGAGCCGAGATTGTGCCACTGTGCTCCATTCTGGGTGACAGAGCAAGACTCTGTCTCCAAAAAAAAAAATGTATTATTAATAATTTATTTTATTTTAAATAATTTTTTATTAAGACTCCATCTTAATAATAATAGCTTTCAACAGACTTGCTGCTGTAAACATTCTGTGTATGCTGGTGCACTTCGTCATGAGTTTCTTTGGGGTTTGCTCATGCCTGGGGATACAAGAAGACCCTCCCAGTTCTTGGTAGTTTTAAGGGAATGAATTTCTAGGCCACAGTTTTCATTTGTATTGTCTCCTTACATAAGAGGGACTCTCTTGTCTCTTCTTCATCCTCTTCATATAGCCGCCTCCTCTTGGTAGCCAGAAGACCCTTCAGATGATGCCCCAGGTGTAAAACTCCCTGGGGCCCCACTGAAGGATTACTGAAATGAGTCATTTCCAGGACGCCTTTTTTACTGTTGAATGAAAGGGTGCTAACACATGGGGCTTCCCTGTCTTAGTCATATTTCTGTTAACAATGAAGCATTGCTTTAGATACAGGGTATACAGGACTTTCGAAGGCTCTGAAACTGGGTATTTCAGCAAGGTGGATGTGGTGGCAGTTTTCTCTTAACAGTCTCTCCTCATCTATTCTGTAAACAGTGTCAAATAATGTCCTACTTTTGACAGAGATCATGATGAGAAAAGGGCTCTGATAAAAAGTACTGAATTCTTAAAATCATACCCATACTTCTGCACACATATGCACACATTTTTAAAGGTAAACACTGTTCACGAGGTGATTTGTAAAATATTTCAAATGGATGCTACCCAATCAGAGCCAATCCTGGTGGCCTTACCTGGTTATGGAAACCCTTTCTTCAGCTCTGCTCAGTACTCAGTGTTTGAGGGCCGGCTAACTGGCAAGATTACCAACTTTAAACAGCTACAGCTATATGGTAATGGTTCTCATTGTTTTACTTTCCTCCAGTAGTTTTTTAATATACAGTACAATGTGGATTTTAAGTGTACATTTTCATAAATTTGTTTGACCCTAAACAAGACTTGGCATATTCCCCTCATCTCAGGAAGTTCCCTCAAGATCCTTCCCTCTCAAAACCTCCCACCCAGAATCACCAGCTGTTCAGGTTTCTCTCACTATAAGTTATTTTTTCCTCTTCTAAAGCTACGAAATCATGCAGTGTAAACTGTTTTTGTGTCTGGCTTCTTAATATTCAACATTTTATTTTTAAGAATTGTCCATGGTATTTTATGTATCACTAGATCTTTGTATTTGTGTAGTATTTTATTGTAAGATCTTTGTATTTGTGTAGTATTTTATTGTAAGATCTTTGTATTTGTGTAGTATTTTATTGTACATATATACAATTTATTTACCTGTTGCTGGACATTTGGGTTGTTTCTAGGCTGTTATGAATAAACCTTTCATGAATAACAGCAACAATAAAAATGTACAAAGAAGGAAATAATAAAGATAAAAACAAATTTATGAGGAAGAAAACTTAGATGTAATTAATCAAATTCTTTTTGTTTTTTAAAAATTTAATACCTTATTTACAAAATACTTTGTGACCAGCTGGGATTTATTCAAGGAATGCAAGGTTGGTTCAGTTTTTCACTCTTTTGATAGCATATATCAAACTATTAAATCTAAAGGAGGAAAATAGTCAATTTTTCCAATACTATGATTATGGTTTGATTGTTTTTAAAACTGGTGTCATATTTAATAAGAACACCTGGGAGACATTTCCACCGACATCAGGGACTAGCCAAGGATGTTCACTCTTTTCCACATTGTATTAGAGGTACAGTGCAATTAGAGGCATAAGAAAGGATAAAAAAGTAAAAATGTTTAAATATCAATACCTTTCATATACACGAACAGAATCAAATAGAGAAAGAGCTTGATGGTAGAGAAAAATCCCATTTACGACAATTCATAGTCATTTATCAGATGAAATGCTTCTATTCCTATTGCTTTTGGCTTTCCGTAAGCTAGTAGTTTTGCCCTCCACAGGAGACATTTGGCAAGTCTTGAGACATTTTTTATTGTCAGGAAGAAATGTGTATGGGTGCTACTAGGTAGAGGCCAAGGATGCTCTTAAATATCCTACAATGTACAGGACAGCCTCTGACAATAAATAATTATTTAGTACAAACTGTCGTTAGTGCTGAGATTGATAAACCCTGCCCTAAACATACCTGATTTCCAGTGTTTGTGTTTAGAGTTATGGGTTTTCTTTACCTTTAATTGATACATCATTAATTACTCCAGTTTAAGAGTGAAATAACAAAGAATAATAAAAGAAGAATCAGTTTTCTTTAGTAATGGACAATAATAGGAATAACTTAACTTTACATAGCATTGTGTAGTAGAGTTTTGTAGGCTTTGTCTTTGTAAGTGCAGTAGGTGTTACCTCTATTTTACTGATAAAGGAACCTATTTCTTCCGGCTTTCAGGGATTAAATCACCTTGTATGGATGGGTAGTTAGTTTCAAAGTGAGCCAGTTGTTCATTTGTAAAAAAGATCTTACCTCCCTTTTCTTTCCCAGAAGCTTGTTTTAGTTCTAGTTAAATATTAGAAGAGGCAGTTCTGGGCCTGGGAAGTTGATTCTTAGTCTGAGACTATTTTTCCTTGATTTGGATCTTACTATCTACAAATAGTAGGTATGAATATTATAGCACTTTGAATAGAACTTTCTGCTGTGATGGAAATGTCTTGTAAATCTGTGTTGTTCACTATGGTAGCTAGTAGCCATATGTAGATATTTAGATTTACATTTGTTAAGATCAAATAAAATTTTGAATTCGGTTCTCAGTTATATCAGTGTTGTTTCAAGTGCTCAGTAACCCTAGAATACTTTCTATTCTATAGAACTATAGATACTTTCTAATCTGTAGTTCCCAAAGGGACTTGATATCAGCAGCATTGTTATTTAATTTAAAAAATGGAGATGGGGGCTGGGTGCAGTGGTTCACACCTATAATCCCAATGCTTTGGGAGGCCAGGGTAGGAGGATCACTTGAAGCCAGGAGTTTGAGACCAGCCTGGGCAACCTAGTGAGACTACCATCTACAGCAAATTTTAAAATTAACCAGGTGTGGTGAGTTAGTTGGGATCTCACTAATGTTGCCCAAGTTTGTCTCGAATTCCTGGCCTTAAATAATCCTCCTGCCCTAACCTCCCAAAGTGCTGGGATTACAGATATGAAACCACTGTGCCTGGCTGACCCTGCTTTGGTTATAGGGTACTTAAGCACTTGAGGGAAAGAAGAATCTTGCTTTTTAATTTCTTGATAGGAAGTGAATGAATGAACCCATGCTGATAACCCCTCAGCCAGCTTCTCTTCCTAACACTGTGGCCATTAGCTGGTGTGTATGTTGTTACTGTGCATACTCATGGAGTTCTTACCACAACAGATAGCCTGCTCAAGCAGTAGAAGGCCACATCCTGGAAGTATGCTGCACGGCTTTTGGTATGAAATGGGAACTTCTGGTCCTCCAATTCCCTCTAACCTCACTGTAGCCTTTGGCTTCCACTTAACATTAAAGTGACCGCTGAGGGAGTTGAGTTCTTTTTCTTTTTTTTTTTTTTTTTTTTTGAGACAGAGTCTCGCTCTGTCGCCCAGGCTGGAGTGCAGTGGCCGGATCTCAGCTCACTGCAAGTTCCGCCTCCCGGGTTTATGCCATTCTCCTGCCTCAGCCTCCCAAGTAGCTGGGACTACAGGCGCCCACCACCTCGCCCGGCTAGTTTTTTGTATTTTTTAGTAAAGACGGGGTTTCACCGTGTTAGCCAGGATGGTCTCGATCTCCTGACCTCGTGATCCGCCCGTCTCGGCCTCCCAAAGTGCTGGGATTACAGGCTTGAGCCACCGTGCCCGGCCAGGGAGTTAGAGTTCTTAAGCCTCCCCTGCCTCTTTGGGAATCCTGGGAGTGAGTGTGTGTGTGCACGTGTGTGTTTGTATTTGGAAGTTAGGCCTCACCATGTGATGTAATGCTTCTGGCATTTACATTGATACTTGGTACATGGAAACATTGCTTAAGCCATTCTGTAGTAAGTATTGTAGAGTTTTCAGCTGCAGGTTGGTTTAAGTGGTAGATGAACCTGAAAACTTTACTCTGCTTTATTTTAGTATTTCTATGGGAAAGTGATTTCTAACTTATAGCCATTTAAAGTTACCCCAAAATTTGAGAACTTCTTGTATATTGGGGCCCATGTTTATATAAAAAAGTTAAAATTTCTCTAGGTTTTAATTTCCAACTAACTTTATTTGTTGCACATTATAGGAGAAGAAAAATATTGGCCAGAAGCTGTATTCCAAAGACATGTCAAATATTACACATTTTAGCTTTAAACAGTTATGCTTTCTGCCTATCATAACATAGTAGGGAAAAAGGCTCATTTTTTTTTTTTATGATTTAGAAAGGCTTTAGGCTGAATTTTTCTTACTTTCACAATGGTTTTAATTTTTCTCCGTTTCTACTTTAATATTCTTTCTCATAGTCCTGTCTCTAGTTTATCTTTGTTGTTTCAATTAATTTTACTTTATTAGTAAAATGGTGATATAAAGCAGTCAGATTACACAGGTGTACAGTGAAGCAGTCATGAAACAGCTGAATAGGTAAAATGAAGTGTGTTTGTAGCCGATTCTCCATGCACATGGACCTAGTTCAGTGCTTCCTCTACCCTTACCCTCCAGGTTTGGCTAGCAAAAGCAGTGGAGGGTATTACTAATTATTTTTTTTCTCTTTTTCCCAGAGGGAAGTGTAACATCTCCCATTTTTCTGACATATTTGCTGCTAGAGAGTTCAAAGCCCGAGTGGATTCATTTTTCTACATATTAGGATATAACCCTGAGACAAGGTAAGTGAGTCACTTGTGTCCATTCATTGAGAACTCTTTTCCTTTTCTCATTTGTGTGTGTGTGTGTGTGTGTGTGTGTGTAGTTTATGCATCTGGACATACATACACTAGTAACATACTTAAAAAAAAAAATGACTCCAGAGTCCTTCAGTAAACTTCTTTGGAAGGAGTTGTAATTAATGTCTTCGACATCTAAAGTGGCTTTTTGTTTGCTCTTTAGTTTTATTCAGAAAAAGAAAAATGAGAAAATTTGGGTTGAAAGAAGATGGGATAAAGATACACTTTTAGTTGATCTGTATTTTGGATTAACTATTAAGAATTGGTAGATTATTTCCCTCATTCCCATTCTGTCAAGCCTTCCATAATACCATATTGAAAAAGACTAGGTAATTTCGGAAAGTTTGTTGGTTACTCATTTGTTTTGTTCACTCTTGGTAATAAAACTCCAGGAGCGCTCACTGAAATATCTTTAGTAAGACTGCTGGTATAAGTCAGACACATCTAGTTCTCAAAACATCTTGGTAAGATCTATGTAACAGTTTGAATTATTATTTTTTTTTTAATGAGAAGCAGTAGGGTCAAGTAATTCAACAATTTTTATGTCTGTCATAGATGCTACTTTAATGTAGCACATGGAAGAATTTTTATGAGTGTATGTATTCATACTTGCTCTGTATTGATCATGTGACTGCATATTTTACTAAGGATTTTAAAAACAGGATATTAGCAGGTGATCAAGTAATATATGCTCTGGACACCCAAGGCATGTTTATACATGTGAAGGTTTAGAAAGAAATAAAACGTCCATGGCCAGGCGCAGCGGCTCATGCCTGTAATCCTAGAACCTTAGGAGGCCACAGTAGGAGGATTGCTTGAGCGCTTAAGCCCAGGAGTTTGAGACCAGCCTAGCTAGGCAGTATGGCATGACCTCCCCTCTCAACAAAATATAAAGTAAAAATTAACTGGATGTGGTGGGCTGCACCTGTGGTCCCAGCTACTTAGGCAGGAGGATTGCTTGAGCCTGGGAAGTCAAGGCTGTAGTGAGCTGTGTTGGCACCACTGCACTCCAGCTTGGGCGACAGAGGGAGACCCTGTCTTAAAAAAATAAATAAATAAAATAAATAAATAAATAAGTAAAAGATACTTGGCTCAAAGAAGTTAGCAAAAGAATTAAATTAAACATAAAGGCAAAATGGGTATCATTTTATTGAGAACATTTTTCTAGAGGACTCTCAGAAACCATATGTAAAACTTAGAATGTTGTTGGGTAGTCAACCTAGCGGGTAAAAGGGAACGTTTTTTTTCTTGTGGTTTTATGAAGCTGCCCACAGCTCTTTTGGGGCTCGTGTTAGTGTATCTGTTTGTCTTCCTCCCTCTCTTCCTCTCAATATTAGATGCTAGATTCTAGACAGCATCAGACTGCTGCTAGATAGCATCAGAAGCTAGATTGTAGATGGTGCTTGATGTATGGGTAGTAACATAATGCTCATTGAAGAGTACCTTTTCTCCTTTAGAAAACTATGATGCTTGGCCAGGTGTGGGTGGCTCACGCCTGTAATCCCAGCACTTTGGAGGTGGAGGTGGATGGATCATAAAGTCAGGAGTTTGAGACCAGCCTGGCCAACGTGGTGAAACCCCATTTCTACTAAAAATACAAAAATTAGCTGGGCGTGGTGGCCCACACCTGTAATCCCAGCTCCTCCGGAGGCTGAGACAGGAGAATTGCTTGAACCCTGGAGGCGGAGGTTGCAGTAAGCCAAGATTGTGCCACTGCACTTCAGCCTGGGCAACAGAGCAAGACCTCCATCTCGAGAAGAAAAAACTATGATGCTTGAGTTTTGTTTTGTGTTTTTCAAAAGTATGCCATGTTCCAATGATAAAGAAGCTGGTCAGTGGTAATATTTCATAAGCCTCTTATATTTTGAAATGTTTATTTTACATACACATTTATTAGCTTCCTTCTCATGTCTTTCTGTTGTCCAGGTAAATTGTAAAATGCTTGAGCTTGGATTTCTCTCTAGATACAAAGGAATTGGATGTTATTTTAGTGATACTGTGTTTATTTAATCACTTGATAGTTTTCCTATTGCACAAGTGATATTAATTAACTGAAGTAGCTTTTGTCTTTTAAGCTCTCAGGTTTGTAACAACTAACCAAAATTATTTTTTACAAATGTAAGTTACACATGTTTTGTTGAATGCTTATTAAAGTAATGTGTAACTTACCTTTGTAAGCCGGGCACTCACACAAGTTCTCTTATTTTTCATTGTGTATTGCTGGCCGTCTTTCAGGGCAATACATCCCATTGGGTTTGTTTTAAAATATGGATGCAATAAGGAACAGAGAGACATGATGATAGCAGCACACTTACAGGATCTGCATCCTGAATCACTTCTCTTAGTGACCTTTCTAGTCACCACTGATTTTCGTCTACACTTGGTTCCCTATGTCCACCTTCTGCTTTGTGTGTTTTATGTGCTTGAGTAGTGTTGGGTGAGTTGAATTGAACAAATACTTAAGTGCCCATTTATAAATAAACTTTGAAGCAAATCTCAAACTTCTCACAGTTGAAGTGTAAAGGCTGTCGTAGACATTTGCAGCAGTGGAGCCAATGGAGCCTACTGCCTTGGCTTGCTGGTGTTATCCTGAACATTTCCTCATATCCCTGAAGTTTGGGGGAAGAGGTATAGTTCCCACAGCGGCTCAAATGATCCAAAAATGCCTCTGATTTAACAGAGTATAGAAAAACTGGCTATGCACAGCCCAATTCTTAGAATTGCCAGGGTGCATACCCTTGCAGAATTTACCTCTGTTTCTGTCTTTGTTTCAAGTTTGTGAGGGAGGAGGCTGTGTGATAAGCCGATTTCCTATATAGTTTTCCCCCAGTTTTAATGAGTAGGACTAGTAAGTAGTCATGGCTACATAGTGTACTGTATGCTGACTCATAGTGCCCTGAGTTATTTAGGTAAATATGTAAGTTAACGTGGAAAGGAAATGCCAAAGTTTTTCTGATTGTGTGATGGTCCTGTGAAATACTGCATATAAGAAAGTCCACTGGAAATTTAAGGAATGGTGATTCCATGACTGCAGGCTTTCATGACTGTTGTCTTCCCCTTAAATAATGCAGGAACTTTAAGTGAGCAGTTGAAAGTGAACCGTAATATGGAATTGTTTATTTCTCAGAGCTAATTTTCCAATAGTAGTTACATGTTGATTTATGTAATTTTCCATACTTTATTAGCATATTGATCAGCACTGAAAGTTTGGAATTTTTTTCACATTTATTTGCATAGATCCTTTTTAAATTTCAGTGTACAGCTTCATTTTATTTTTTTCTCTAACCTGGTCATTATATTTCTGAATGTTGTGTCTTGTCAGGGATCTGTTTTTTTTTGTTGTTGTTGTTCCTGGTGGATTACTGCTTATTGAACTAATAATGTGTGATCGTGGAAAACAGACTGGCTGTTCTGTACTCTAGAGTTTGTTGCCTTTAACATTTGGGGAGAATGGATTTCTTGGTAATTGTCATGGAATTAGGCCGGGCGCGGTGGCTCAAGCCTGTAATCCCAGCACTTTGGGAGGCTGAGACGGGTGGATCACGAGGTCAGGAGATCGAGACCATCCTGGCTAACACGGTGAAACCCCGTCTCTACTAAAAAAAATACAAAAAAATACTAGCCGGGTGTGGTGGCGGGTGCCTGTAGTCCCAGCTACTCGGGAGGCTGAGGCAGGAGAATGGCGTGAACCCGGGAGGTGGAGCTTGCAGTAGCTGAGATCTGGCCACTGCACTCCAGCCTGGGCAACAGAGCGAGACTCCGTCTCAAAAAAAAAAAAAAAAAAAAAAAAATTGTCATGGAATTACTTTGTTATTATCAGGTGTAAACTTATATTTCATTCTTTTTAATCTAGAATACTTATTAATATTGATAAAGCATCTATAGTAATATAGATCTATACTCTTTTATCTCAAATTCTGAAATATGAAAGTTCTGAAAATCTAACAAATTTTATGCCACGGTTGTTGCCAAAATGCATCTGATGGCTGAACCTAACCTGAACTGATAGGAGGCTATTTATATTTTTAATTCAGTTCACTTTGTGTGAGTTTGTATAAGTTTTACTCTAAAAATACTAATATGATAGAATATGGATTATTGCTTGAACACTGCTGGGGTGTTACATGCTGTGATATATTTGCTGTAGTGCTAAAATAAAAATTCTGAATTCTGGTAAACCTCTCATCCTAAGGATTTTAGATAAGGGATTATGACTATATTACTGCTAGCCATGAAATTTAAGTAACAAAACTGATTTTTTTGTTGGTTTGTTTTGAGACGGTCACACTCTGTTGCCTCAGCTGGAGTGTAGTGGCATGATCAGGGTTCACCACAGCCTCAACTTACCTGGCTCAGGTGATCCTCCTGCCTCATCCTCCCAAGTAGCTGGGACTGCAGGTGCGTGCCATCATCCCTGGCTCATTTTTAAAATTTTTTGTCTAGTTGGGGTCTCACTATGTTGCCCAGGCAGGTCTCTAAATCCTGGGTTTCAGCGATCCTCCCTCCTCTGCTTCCCAAAGTGTTGGAATTACAGGTGTGAGCCGCTGTACCCAGCGGGAACAAAACTTAATTGAGCAAAAATTTGGGGGGCATATTTTTTTGCCCAAGTGGAATACAGACTACTAAAGGACTGTGAAAAATGAGAGAGCCTTAAATCTAATGTTGGCCTGACTTTGAACCCTGAGGTAATTGGGCTTTGCTTTTGGAGTTTGTTTTTGACATTTCTACACTCAGGGAGCGTTCAGTTTTGCACATGTGAACAAGATTCATCCCAGATTTACTTCTGTGGTGAGCATACTCTGCAAAATAATGTCACTGTGTTCTCAGTTTGTTTGAAGGGTCTGATCCAGAGTCTGCCAAGAAACTTAATAGAGTCAATAAATTTCAGCTCAGAGGTCTTCATAAATAAAGCCAGTTAGGCCTTAGGTGCATTTGGCTAAAACACCAGTGTTGGTGGTTAAACTAAAATATAAAATAGATTGGTCTTAGCTTGCAAAAAGAGATGAGCATAGGGATGTGGTTATATGCCTCTCTTTACTGTCCTTAGTTGCTTTTTTCATTTGTCTAACATCTTCTAGGCATTTAATCTGCTTGATCCTTCCAGCCATCTGGTAAGATCTCTCCTCTTGGATCTGGGTGGCCTGGGTTCTAGTCTTGTGCTGCTGCTTCATCCTCGTGTCCATGGGTAAAACATGCACTTTCTGGACTCTTTCTGCATCAGTAAGATGGAGATGATGAAAGCTACCCTGCAGAAAACTTCTGTAAACTGTCAGATTTTTCGTTTCTTCTTGGGAATTGCAGAAGTAATTATAAATTTTCTTTTAGAGACAAGGTTGAAAAATATCAATTTTTTTTTTTTGAGATGGAGTCTCGCTCTGTCGCCCAGGTTAGAGTGCAGTGGCACGATCTCAGCTCACTGCCTCCTGGGTTCACGCCATTCTCCTGCCTCAGCCTCCCGGGTAGCTGGGACTACAGGCGCCCGCCACCACACCCAGCTAATGTTTTGTACTTTTTTTTTTTTAGTAGAGACGGGGTTTCACCGTGTTAGCCAGGATGGTCTTGATCTCCTGACCTTGTGATCTGCCCGCCTCGGCCTCCCAAAGTGCTGGGATTATAGGCGTGAGCCACTGCGCCCGGCCTTGTTTTTTGTTTTTTGTTTTTTCAGACGGAGTCTCGCCCTATCGCTTGGCAGAGACTACAGGCATACACCACCACACCCAGCTAATTTTTGTATTTTTAGTAGAGAGAGGGTTTCACCATGTTGGCCAGGATGGTCTCGATCTCTTGACATCATGATCTGCCTGCCTCAGCCTCCCAAAGTACTGAGATTACAGGCATGAGCCACCGTGCCCAGCTAAATTTTGTTTTGTTTTAATCCTGTAAAGCATTAAATCCAAAAGCAAAACATAAACTACTTTTCAGGATGTCATGATTCTATCATACTGTTAGCCATCTGGGTGATTTGCTGTTTTATTGAGAAATGGATTGGGACTTTTTATAGCAAATGAATCTATCCCCTATAGCAATTAAGTTTTGCTAGATTTTTGGTTGTTTTTTTTACCCCATCTTCCCATCTCTCTGCTTCCAGCAGTTCAACCATGGGCCAGCGCCTTCTCTTTTTTTAACGCTATACTCTGGACCCCTTCTGGCTGTCTACGCTTCTTCCTGGGAAAAGATCTCCTTTCCTTCCTGTCTGTGAGTTAGGAGGGAAAGGAAGTAATGGTGAATGGAGTCCCAGTAAGAACAAAAGATATGATAATGGCCATTGGAGAAGAAATGGCTTTATCTTCCTGATAATTAAGCATGAATTTTCCCAGGCAGCTGTTCTTTTATTTCCCCTTGCCAAAAGAAACGTTCTTTAGGCTCCTGAAGTGCATTTAAGGACAGTGAAGAAGGCATGTTATTTAAAATGGAGCATTTTGTACGGATGCTATCTCTCACTGTCTAATAATGTCTCATAAAAGTGTCAGCGGTTTCATCAGAGGCTTGGTCTGTACTGCAGAAACACCGAATTATATTCTTGGTTCTTTTGTGTTTTGCATACTAGTCCTCTCTTGCCGGTAAATGGGAAAACAAGTTGAGGGCTCAGATCTGATCTCCGATCTTATCTGGGGAAAATGTTCATGATCACCTACAGTCTTCTGCAGCCTATCTGCTTTTCTCTCACCTCTTCTCATCCTTTTCTCCCTTCTCCTCTTCCTCTCCTAGGGTATAGTTTTGCAGCAGTATTGAGGCTTATATGTTATTGTGATTATGTTCAGGAGCAGTCATAAACTGCAGGCGTTTGCAGGGACTATACTGTGTCTCCTAGACTGACAACCGCAATAATGTAAATAATAGCAAGAGTTAAGAGTTAGTGCAGGCCGGACGTGATGGCTCACGCCTGTAATCCCAGCACTTTGGGAGGCTGAGGCGGGTGGATCACGAGGTCAGGAGATCGAGACCATCCTGGCGAACATGGTGAAACCCCGTCTCTACTAAAAATACAAAAAAAAATTAGCCGGGTGTGGTGGCGGGTGCCTGTAGTACCAGCTACTCGGGAGGCTGAGGCAGGAGAATGGCGTGAACCCGGGAGGCGGCGGAGATTGCGCCACAGCACTCCAGCCTGGGCGACAGAGTGAGACTCCGTCTCAGAAAAAAAAAAGAAAAAAAAGAGTTAGTGCGGTAGTTAGAATACTGTGTGCATTTTATTTTTTTTAAAAACAGAATAGTTCCTTGCAAGTAGAGTAGAAGACCTTTATTAACTGAATCTTTTGAAAGTATGTTGTCTCCCTGAAGCTCTTTCACACTCCAATATTTTGTGTATTTCCTGTGAACGCGGGCATTTTCTTACCTAACCACAATACAGCCCTCAAAATCAGGAAATTAACAATGAAAATATTATTACTGTGGTTTTCTCAGACCCCATTCCCATTTTGCCAGTGTCCCCAATGAAAACCTACAACAAAAGGCTCCTGTTTGGCAATATGGATTTAGTTGTCATGTTTGTTTAGTCTCCTTAAATCTGGAACAGTTTGTCAGTTGCTTCTTGGCTTCATGACCTTGGAAGAGAATAGGCCAATTTGTATTCTGTCTCTCAGTTTGCATTAATGTTTTTTGTTGTTGTTGTTGTTTTTAAATAGCAATGGAGTCTTGTTATATTGCCCAGGCTACAGTGAGGTGGCTGTTCGTAGGTACAGTTTAAGTGCACTGCAGCCTAGATTAAGTGATCTTCCCTCAGTGATCCTCCCGGGCTCAAGTGATCCTCCTACCTCAGCCTCCCTAGTAGCTGGACTACTGGTGTATGCCACTGTGCCCAGGTGTCCCTCAGTTTGCATTTATGGTGTTTCCTTATTATTAGATTTAGGTCATGTATCACAGAAATAGTGTGTTCTTTTTTTCTAGATCCTGTCAGTATACAATTCTTATTTGTCCGGTTGCTGGTAATGTTCACTTCGATCAGTTGCTGAACCTGGCGTCTGCCAGGTTTTGCCATTGTACAGTGTCTCTTTTTCCCTTTGTAATTAATAACCATTTTATGGGAGGTTGCTTTGTGAATGTGCAGATCTCATCTTCATCAAACTTTCGATTGATGTATTTAGTGGACTAATGGCCTCCTATTTTATTTAATTGTTTATAACCTGCTACTGTTGTTACTCATTTTGAGGTCAGATTGTCCCAGCATTCGGAGAATGATATTTTAAAACCTAGATTTGGTGCTAAGTGTGCTCATTACTTTGTGTTGTTGCTCTCTGGCCTTCTGAGAAACAGCGAGGGAGTGCGTGTGTTTGCATCTATCGCGTAGATAATGCACACATTTGCACCTATAGTTCTGTGTATATTCATAAGTTCTTATGAAATTCTCCAAGTTCAGTCCAGTACTACAGAATTTCTGCTACTTTATTCCCTTTTCCTTATTTGTAACATTCTCCTTTAACATTAAGAAACCTTATTTCATTATCTTTAATGTCTTTATTTCCTAATTTTCTGTCACTTAACTCTGCTTTGTAACATTGGGACCATTTTTTTCCTCAACATAAATCTTTATGCTTAAGCGGAAAAGTTAATAATCTAAAACACCTGTATTTCAACTAATTCGAATTTGAGACATTCTAAAATTTACGTTCATTTGAGTAACAGTTCCCTTTTCCACTCACCACAGCTAGTGGTCTTTGTGTAGCTTTTGAGGATGAGCAGCTAGAGCTGGATACAATCTTTTTCCTGTTTGCTTTTGTCTGCCATCACATTTGAATTCTCAAAAACATTTACCTGAGATGCAAATATTGGAGACAGTTGAGAGTACATGTATGTTTAGAAAACGCAGCCTACTGAAGTTAAGAGAACTTTAATAAAACAGGACAAAAGCCTGTTTTTCATTTGGTCATTTGATTTGATCATTTCAAAAACCCTTTGATCATTTCAAAAACCCTTTGTCAGATAGCATCTAGGAATGTTATCTGGAACACTGGAATAACACATAACTGCAGGACTGAGCTCCGGAGAATTAAGAGAAACTGAAAACTAAAGCAGTAAGCTGATCCTTCAGTAGCTCATGGTGAGGCTGGATTGAGTTCATTAACATTTTCCAACCTAGAAGGGAGTAACAGGGAAACCCATCTGTTTAGAGTTGGGATTCTGGGCCCTCTAAAATACGAGAATTCTAGAATAAGAAGACAATATAGAAAGTGGTCTCGGCCGGGCACGGTGGCTCATGCCTGTAATCCCAGCACTTTGGGAGGCCGAGGCGGGCGGATCACGAGGTCAGGAGATTGAGACCATCCTGGCTAACACAGTGAAACCGCATCTCTACTAAAAATACAAAAAAAAAAAAAAAATTAGCGGGGTATGGTGGCAGGTGCCTGTAGTCCCAGCTACTTGGGAGGCTGAGGCAGGAGAATGGCATGAACCTGGGAGCGGAGGTTGCAGTGATCCGAGATCGCGCCACTGCACTCCAGCCTGGGGGACAGAGCCAGACTCTGTCTCAAAAGAAAAAAAAAGAAAAATTGGTCTCATGCCAGTAAGCCCCTCAAGATACCTGGCAGAAGCATATGTAAAATTTTTTTGGTGGGTCACACCCTCATCCAAGATCCTGTAGGATCCCCACAGATAAAATATCCTTGAATGCTGAGCTCACCATCAGAAATATCGGAAGAAACCATGTGCCGTTAACTATGGTCAGATGAGACAAACAGCTAGATTTATACCCAAGAACTTCAAATACTGGAAACTTCAGAAACAGACTGTGTAAAAGGCTTAAATAAAATATCACTTTTATTTCTTTCTCATGTAAGCAGAGTTTGAAAGGAAGCACTCCTAGACTAGGACCTCACAGTCATCAGGGGTCCACCCTCTACTACCTTGGCTGCAGCTGTTCTCTTGTTTCAAGGTGGCAATGTAGTGGTGGCCATTACATCCAAATTTCAGCCTGGAAAAAAGAGGAAATAGGTAAAAACTACATACCTTCTGCCTTTAAAGGTAGTTTTTATAATTTGCATAGGATAATATTTTTTTATCTCGGACCAAAAAGAAAAATAAATCAGGTCGGGCTTGGTGGCTCATGCCTGTAATCCCACCACTTTGGGAGGCCAAGGCAGGTGGATCACCTGAGGTCAGGAGTTCAAGACCAGCCTGGCCAACATGAGAAACCCCATCTCTACTAAAAATACAAAAAATTAGCCAGGTGTGGTGGTGTGTGCCTGTAACCCCAGCTACTCAGGAGGCTGAGGCAGGAGAATTGCTTGAACCCAGGAGGCAGAGGTTGCAGTGAGCCGAGATTGTGCCATTGCACTCCAGCCTGGGCAACAAGAGCAAAATTCTGTCTCAAAAAAAAAAATTTTTTTTTTTTTAATAATAATTTAGCTGGGCATGGTGGCGCACACCTGTAATCCCAGCTACTTGGGAGGCCAAGGCAGGAGAATCGATTGAACCCAGGAGGCGGAGGTTGCAGTGAGCCTAGATTGTGCCATTGCACTCCAGTCTAGGTAACGAGCAAAACTCTTATCTCCCCCCTCCCCCAACCCCCACAAAAGAAGAGAAAGAGAAAAAGAAAAAGAAATCAGACACATACTTTACAGGTGAGTTCTACCAGTGTTCCAGAGAACAGAGAAAGTTGGTATGGGTACCCTGAGTCATTTTATGAAGGTGATAAAACCTTTACACTAAAACCAGGTAAAAAATAAAATAAAATGTATAGGTTCCATCTTACGAACATGAATATAAAATGTTTAAATGAAGTGTTGACAAACGGGAGTCTAGCAAGGTAAATATGCATGTCCAAATTTATAGAATATAAGAAAGGCTTAATGATAATTTATCTGTTAGCATGTTTTACCTCTTCAGCATATGGAAGAAGAAAACATAGGCAATCATCTTTTTCTTTTTTTTTTTGGAGACAGAGTTAAGCTTTTGTTGCCTGGGCTGGAGTGCAATGGCTTGATGTCAGCTCACTGCAACCTCTACCTCCTGGGTTCAAGCTGTTCTCCTGCCTCAGCCTCCCAAGTAGCTGGGATCACAAGCATGGGCTACCATGCCTGACTAATTTTTTTGTATTTTTAGTAGAGACAGGGTTTCTCCATGTTGGTCAGGCTGGTCTCAAACTCCCGACCTCTGGTGATCCGCCCGCCTCAGCCTCTCAAAGTGCTGGGATTACAGGCGTGAGCCACCACGCCTGGCTCATCTTTTTCTTAATTTTTAATTTTTGTGGATACATAGTAGGTGTAGGTATGTGGTATATGAGATGTTTTGATACAGGCATGCAATGCATTATAGACACATCATGGTAAAATGGGGTGTCCACCCCATCAAGCGTTTATCCTTTGTGTTAAAAACAATCCAATTACACTATTTTAGTTATTTTAAAATGTTCAGTTAGGTTATTATTGACTGTGGTCACCATGTTGCACTATCAAATACTAGACCTTATTCATTCATTCTATTTTTTTGTACCCATGCAGTTATCTTAATGTAGAAGAAGCACTTTATAAAATTCAATGTTCTTTAATAATGGCAAGGGGGGAACTCTCAGAACAGAAAATTAATTATAGAATGAATTTCCTTAGTCTAACAGAATACTTACCATAAACCTACAGCAAGTAACATAGTTAGAGGCAGAGTGTGGGAACTTTTTCCTCTGAAACCAGAAACAATGGCAGGATTTTGATATTCATTAAGACTTGAAGAAGAAAATATGTGAGGGTTGGAAGTGAAAAAAATTAACATTTATTAATAGGGTGTAATTTTCACCATAGGAAATCTCAGAAAACTTTTGAACAAATTGATTTTTGTTGTTGGTGTTGGTTTTTCTTTTCATTTTTTTCAGATGGAGCCTTGCTCTGTTACCCAGGCTGGAGTGCAGTGGTGCAATCTCGCCTCACTACAGCCTCTGCTTCCCAGGCTCAAACGATCCTCCCACTTCAGCCTACTGAGTAGCTAGGACTACAGGTGCACGCCACCATGCCTGGCTTATTTTTGTATTTTTAGTAAAAGCTGGATTTCACTCTGTTGGCCAGGCTGGTCTCAAACTCCTGACCTCAGGTCACCCACCCGCCTTGGCCTCCCAAGGTGCTGGAATTATATTTGTGAGCCCCCGGGCCCATCCAAATTGTTAAAGCTAATAGAGAAATCAGTAAGCTTCCTGGATGGAGGGGTGTGTGTGTGTGTGTGTGTGTGTGTGTGTGTGTGTGTGTGTGTGTGTGTGTGTCTCTCGCTTCCTGGATGGAGGGGGTGTGTGTGTGTGTGTGCGTGCGTGTGTGCGTGCGTGCGTGTGTATGTGTCTCAGTTCCGTGTCTAGATTTTAGGGGCAATTAGTAAATGAAATTTAAAGAAACTGCTTCTGAACACTTCTCTCTTGATGTGAAGTCAGTACTAATTAGAATATCTCTTCCATGTCTTTTTCTCTAGAATTTCCTGAGTGTTGCTTTCCCCACCCCCGCCATTTTGGCTTTAAAATTTCTTGTTAATGAATACAACATTGTAGACATTTTTTATTTCTGGGAAGTAGGAAATTCTTTAAGATAAAACTTACGCAGCCGGGCGCGGTGGCTCAAGCCTGTAATCCCAGCACTTTGGGAGGCCGAGACGGGCGGATCACGAGGTCAGGAGATCGAGACCATCCTGGCTAACATGGTGAAACCCCGTCTCTACTAAAAATACAAAAAACTAGCCGGGCGAGGTGGCGGGCGCCTGTGGTCCCAGCTACTCCGGAGGCTGAGGCAGGAGAATGGCGTAAACCCGGGAGGCGGAGCTTGCAGTGAGCTGAGATCCGGCCACTGCACTCCAGCCCAGGCGACAGAGCGAGACTCCGTCTCAAAAAAAA
>NC_037668.1:37183127-37230309 GCF_003255815.1 Theropithecus gelada | reverse complement strand
GAGGGGGCAGGAGAAGGGAGAAACCGGGGGGGGGGACGGAGCGGGGACAGAACAACCGGCCCCCCCCCCCAACCCGGGCAAAAAAAAAAAAAACCCCTAAAAAAAAAAAAAAAAAAAAAAAAAAAACTTACGCAATTTTCATGTTACAGCTTTTACTTACCTTTGATAAGCATACATAATCTACTTAATACAAATTAAGTATTATAGTGGACAAAGTGGTTTTTTTTTAATTTTAGAAAAAATTGATTTGAATTGTGTATTCTTCTCTCCCACTCAGCTCTCATTTAATCTATTCAGAAGTGCTAATCCTTCACCTGTTGTTCATGTGAGATTAATAGGAGGAGAGAAGGATGTCTAGGATCCAGAGATTATAGATATACATGGGGATCACAGGACTTCTGGGGAGGCCTTGGCAGTTGGCAACAGTTGGAAATATGAGGGCGCCAGGGTGTAGATGGTGTGTACATCCCTGCAGGCTGGCAGTTGATGGGCTCGAAAATGTGGTGGCAGGAGTGAGGTCCAGGTGGGTACTTAGCATCAGTATGCAGGTAGCCTGTAAAAAGAACTAGGAGAGAAAACAAGGCCCCTGTCTGGGATGCCCTTAAGCACTGAGTAGGGTACCAGGGTGAACTCGGTGTAAAGCAAGGCTTGCTCCATGGAAACAGAGGCCCATTTCTAAAATTGGAATTTGTGGTTGAACGTAACCTAGTGGCTAACCTAATTATGGAACTACTTGGTTTCACGACTCCTTGAGATTCTCTGACTAGGAGGGGGAGGAGTACTGATCCTATATTCTTGAGATGGGAGTGAGTTTGGAGCTGGGTGTTAATTGACTTCTGTTTGTGGGTGAGAGCACCGTGACCTCAGGCAGAGAGGCAGGTCATTCATTGCCCCTCCTGTCAGCTCTCCAGATGCCATGAGAACTGATGGTTGTGGCCGGCCACAGTGGCTCACACCTGTAATCCCAGCACTTTGGGAGGCCAAGGAGGGCGGATCACGAGATCAGGAGATTGAGACCATCCTGGTGAACACGGTGAAACCCCATCTCTACTAAAAACAAACAAACAAACAAAAATAGCCGGGTGTGGTGGCGGGCGCCTGTAGTCCCAGCTACTCAGGAGGCTGAGGCAGGAGAATGGTGTGAACTCGGGTGGTGGAGCTTGCAGTGAACTAAGATCGCACCACTGCACTCTAGCCTGGGTGACAGAGCGAGACTCCGTCTCAAAAAAAAAAAAAAAAAAAAAAAAAAAGAGAGAGAGAGAATTGATGGTTGGGGAGGCTGGTGGAGGTATTTTTCATTTGTTTAATGTATTTAAAATTTTTCTGTTTGGAATTTTACGTTCATAATTCAAAGAGGAGTTATGAGACTAGTACGAGAAAGAACCTCCATATATCTTTTACTCAATTCACCAGTTGTTAGTATTTTGCCTTATTTGCTTTATGTTTATTATTTTATTACCTTTTAAACTTTATTATAGATTTACTTTATTATAGATTGAGCATCTCTAATCTGAAAATTCGAAATCTAAAATGCTCCAAAATCCAGAATGCTTTGAGCACCAACATGATGCCACAAGTGGAATATTCCACTCCTGTCCTCTTGTGACAGATCACAATCAAAACCCAGTCAAAACCTTGTTTCATGCACAAAATTATTAGACATATATAGCTTATCAGATAACCTCTATCTCTGTTTTTTGTTGTATTGCTCTCTGTGTTTACCATCTTTGCATTATGACTCTCTCTGTGGTACAGATTGAATCTATCCCTTACATGAAATGCTTGGGATTAGAGGTGTTTTGGATTTCATGTTTTGGTGGGGAGAGGGGATTTTAGAATATTTGCATTATTCTGTATCCTTAATCCAAAAATCTAAAACGTTCCAGTATTTCCTTTGAGCATCATGTTGGTGCTCAGAAAGTTTCATATTTCGACATTTTTGATTTGGGATTTTGGGATTAGGATTACTCAATCTGTGTTTTCCTTTCCTGAACAATTTGGGAATGAAATACAGACATCACACCCCTTTCCCCTGAATACTTTAGTGTGTATTCCCAAGAACAAGAAAATTGTCTTACATAACTATGGTATGATTATCAAAATCAGAAAAAGTAACATTAATACAATATGATATAGTCCAATATAGTTCATATTCAGATTTTGCCAGTTTTTTCAACAATGGCCTTCATAGTAATTTTCCTCATGATCATGAGCCTCATTTAATTGTTGTGTCTCTTTAATATCCCTTGTCTGTCTTTGTTTTCATGACGTGTTTCCTCACCTTTCTTAAAGGTTTTTTATGACATTAACCTTTTTGAAGAGTTAGAAGCCAGTTTTGCCAAATGTTCTTCAGTTTGAATTTGTCTGACGTTTCCCCACAATTAGATCTCGGCTATGTAATTTTGGCCAGCCATACTATATGAGTGATACTGTGCCCTTTCCAGTGCTTCAGATAGAATTTTTTGAGGTACAAAATAGGAGAGTTGGGTGGTTCCAGTAAAGATGATTTAGGTGGCATCCTTGTCCCTGAAGTACTTACAATCTAATAAGAGACGTGTGGTTCCCCAGAGAGGTGCAGTGAGAGGAGTCCGGGAGCTCCTGCATTTCTGAGCTGCTGCCAGGAAGGAAGTGTCTTCAGAGTGGAGCTGGCTGGCATGGTGGTAGTGTGGGTGACTTTTCCACGAGAGAGAACGTGAAGGAGAGATCTGGGGTGTGACCACTGGGGTATGCTGCCCCTGAGAGGTGACAAGAGAAAGGGCTGTCTGTCTTGGTGGCATGGCATGTGAGATGCCAGCGCCAGGAAAGACAATGAAGAGGGTGTCCACAAAGGCTGGCACCACCGTTGGAATCCATTATTACAGGAGAAGGCCATTGGATTTTGGTAACTCAGGGCGTCTAATGAGACCAAAATCAGAATCCACATTTCTTAACTTGCTGTTACAATAACTGTTTTTATACTGTGCTCTATGTAATAGTTTCATGGATTTTCAGAGACTGATGAATTTATTACATATTATTTTGTGTTGATTTCTTCAAGTAAACATTTCCATATGAAAGGGTTAGGTAGTTTTTTTTTAACATACACTTTTGGGAGGATATTCTTTGCTGCCCATATTCATATTATTTGGCCACTAGGTTCTAATTCCATTACTTTTGCATTTAGAAAGTATTTCTCTCTAGACTGTAGAAACAGCAGTTTTGGGAATATGTTGTCTCATATACCAGTAAGAGAAAATGTTCTTCCAGCCTGTAGATACTTGTTTCACGTGTTAGGTCAAAGGAAAACATATTTAAGTGTACTTGGCATTTCTTGTATTTTGTAAATTATGTTATCGGCAGGATAAGAGTTTACTGAGTCATAGTTTCAGAATTTAGTTTATTTCGTAGCATGAACGGGAGTGCTATAGAAATGGAATTGATTCTGCATTTACTGTAGGAATCTTGAGGACACTGTGTGTTCTTTTCAACAGGCTTTAATTTCCTGACATTCCATTACATTTCTGAGAAACAGAATTCACACTGCCCTTTCCTGCCCTATCTTGTCCTTTATAATTTTGGCGAGGTTCATGGTCTTCTGTTTCTTTTTCTTTTTGTAACTGATTAATAATCTGTAGAATCACCTCTTAGTTTGCAAGTGGAAACTCAGCCTGCACATCCAAAGCTAGGATTTCTTATGTGAATCTGCCTTAGTATTTTGAATCAGGACCTCAAATGAGCTTTTTGGATGCTCATGTGTTTGTGGCACGATGTTGAATCTTGAAACCTTCCTGCCTTTCTAATTGTTAGAATTACATTCTTCAAGCTAGACTTGATTGGGCTAGTATTACTTTAGGAAATGTTTTAATTTATTATTTGGGGAATGTTTTATTTATCATTTTTAGTATCTTATCTAAGGAAGATTAAGCTCTTTGCAGAAAATACAGCTTTCTTTAGCTACCCTGCCCACAATACCATCTACACTCTGTCTGTACCTGTGTGACAAGGCCAAGCACTCCATAACTTTACCCTGATTGGTCTTTTTCAAAATGTTTAGAGTTTCAAAGAGAAATTTGTGAAGTTGCTTCTCTTAAGTAGCTATTACTGTGTTTTTAAATGTGTTGCAGTATTTCTGTTAGTTGATCTTGTGTGTAGTCATTCATATCTGTGTCTTTTGATTCTATTTCTTGATGATCTTGCTTTTTAAAATCAGCATTTACCTTTAAAAAAAAAAAAAGGCAAAACTTGCTATTGTCTTGACAGAGCAGAGAGCATTTCTTGCTGAGTTCCTGACAGAGCAGGGCATTTAACTGAAGCCTCTGCATGGCTGGGCTTGCTCAGTTCCCTGCTGTTGGCTGTCTTGGATCCCCTTTCTAAGGCCCCACTTCCCTGCACACTAGCTTGGTGTGCAGGGAGAAGCTGCAGAGTCTGTTGGCTGGGCTTTATTTACGGAAACAGCAGGGTTGAGATTGATTGCGTCGTGGAGAGACAGTGTGTGGATGAGGGAGGGTCACAGCACATGCTCAGTCCTGTCAGTGTGAGGGGAAGTTTCTGCGTTCTGCGTGAAGGCTTAGGTCATAGCACAAGCTCAGTGAAAGCTCTATGAGGTCTCTGAGACTGCATGTGCCTCCATTTTGAGTTGTTAGAGTAGAAAAGGGCAGAGTTTTAGCAGAAAGTAGAGGTTCAGGAATCCAGCTAGACTCACCAGAGCCCGTGTTAGTCATGGATGATCCATTCAGCCCCTGCAGGTAGGCTATCTTCCCCTGGCCTCACCGAAACAGTGATGGGTTTTGCTGCTCTTTCTCACTTCTGAAGGTGTTTATGAATCATTGCATCATTCATAGTGCATGTTCCTGAGAGCCTTTAATTCAGCCCTGGCTGGCTATGTAGGTGATATTGTGAAGCGTAAAATCAGAACTAAGAATGGGGACTACCAGAGAGGCAGTCAGCAGACGCAGAATGTGAAGCTTTGTGGGCCCCTCTGTCCCTGTCCTCTTTCCCTTTCCCTTACCTCTTCGGGTCTTAGTATAATCTTAACCTCAGTCGTGCTGGGTGTGTGTTGCCAAGCTTGTTTGCCTTCGAGACCTGCAGAGCAAGCCTGCAGGCCGCCCCCTTGCCTTGTGGCTAGTATGGAATGCCTGGGCCGGAGAGCAGCTCTGTTTGGATGTTTTAGGAAGGATGGTAGGTGGGCAGCTATTGGTTGCTTTGAAGGTGGGTGGAACCTTGTTTTGATTGAGAGTCTGTTTGCCAGAGCAAATTATAATTTTTCTGATCTTTTTCTGAAGTCTGACATATGCAGGGAACAGTTGTGGATTATGATTGCAACAATATCACCTTAAAATGGATTTTTAAAAAATGAAAGGTTATGTCGTATCAGTTTTTACTTCATCTCTTGCCTTCAAAAGGAAGCAGACTCATCTTCCTTTTAGAGCTTATGGAAAATTCTTTGGCAATTAAAAAATGTATGCATTGACATTTATATTAGAAATTGAAGTTTAGGTATTTTGTTTATTTTTGTATCTGTTTTAGAATCAGATAGCATTTTTTGCATATGCGTATGTTGTCATGTGACTTGGAATTCTGTTCTCTTAAATGGAGTAAAAAGAGTAGTTGGTGCTGAGAAGGCAGTCATTGACAAGGCCACATTTCATGCCCACTGCCTGATAGCCAGACACTAGTTTCTTCTACCCAGGGGAAGTTGTGCTTTTTGGGTGTCCTGTTGCAGAGCGAGTTCACATAGATGGCTTTCACCATGGTTTATTTAGGGAGCCAGTCAGAATAAGATTTAGGACAAATTGAATTCTTACCCAAGCAGATATTAAATGAAGTTTTAAAATTATATTATTTGCTCCTTTTTGTTTCCACTCCTTTGTCTTCTGATAAAGGTTAGAAAAAATTTGAATGCCACCTAAATTTTGTGCATTCATGACGATGGAAGAAAGCATGCCATATAGAAGAATGCACAGCGGAAAAATCCTCGTAGGAAGGAGAAGAAATTTACTGTGCATGAACACAAGGGGAAATTCCTTGTGTAAGCTCTTCAGTTGTGTAGGGTGAATTTGGAGCGTTGCATGGTCAACTCTTTCCAGGGAGGCCCTTGATTTTAGTGGAAAGTTTTTAGGAAGGCTAGTGTTGGTGAATTCTAGTCACTGAAAATAGTACTGAAGTATAATTTGTTTTCTTACAAGTTCAATTTTGGGAATGCAGCTAAGGAGATGAATTGTCAAAGGATAATTTAGGGTGTGCATTTATTATTTTTGTGATCAATGTTTTCATCCATGTGAGGGTTTTCTTCCCATTGTGACCATATTTATTTGGGCATTGCACTGGGGAGTTTTGGGGAGGTACCCACTTTTCCCCATACCATATAGTGTTCCTTCTGGAACTTGCCTTATTTTACTCTGTTTAAAAGCACCATTGCTCTTCCTTCCTGCTTTTTTCTTTTAATAAAAGTATCCCTTCGATAGACGAGAGGAACTGGACACTGCACCACTTTCTGTCATGCACATGTGGGATCTGGGCAGGACTCACATTTCAGGCTCAAGGAACAAACTTATTGTTTGACTTGGGAGGATATTGCCTTTCTGTTCTAGATCTTTACCTCTTCTGAAACTTTCTTTACAGTTAACAGATAAAAATGTGAACAGGAAGCTGTGCTCACAGCTGAATCAGCTCTGGATCAGGTTCCTGCTACTGGTGTGACTGGCCTGTGTGGGCCTAGTACAAATCTGCATTTATGGAACTTGGATGCTGCCATCTATTTGATGGTGAAAACTTGTGGTTACTGACTGTGATCTGTGGATATTCTGTTGTTAAGAGTCTAATTTGTCTATGTTTCAAATCCAATAAAGTAACTCATTAGAGTTACTTATTGTGTAGTATGTATTTCTTTTATATTATCCTGTCTTGGAAAAATATTTTTTGAAATGCTAAAGGCTTGCTTTAGGGCTTCTGTGCTTGTCTGGTGGAGGAGGTGAGGGAACAGCACATGGAAAGTTACTCTAGTGGTTGATGAAGTCTTTGGTCTGTGCAGCTTGAACATGGAAAAGATGCTAGTTTCTTTCATTTTGGCTTATGGTTCCGCTTCTGTTGCACTTGAGAGTATCAGGAAATGTTGGGAATATAGCAAGTAGATGTTTCAAAAAGAATAGAAAAGTTCACAAAATTATTATCTTATTAGTTGTTCTTATCATTGTAATAGAATCTTGAATTCGAATCTGAGGGAGCCTCACATTTAAAGTGTGCCTCTGTCAACACAAGTTTTGCAGTCTGTCTTTGGTTGAAAGCTAGAATGAACTTGATTGTGTTTAATTGACACGTCACTTTTTTTTTTCTTTTTCATTTTGAGATAGGTTCTCACTCTGTCACCCAGGCTGGAGTGCAGTGGTGTGATCTCAGCTCACTGCAGCCTCGACCTCCCTGGGCTAAGGTGATTCTCCTGCCTCAGCCTCCCACATAGCTGGGAATACAGGTGGGTGCCACCACACCTGGCTAATTTTTTGTATTTTCTGTAGAGAAGGGGTTTCACCTTGTTGCCCAGGTTGGTCTTAAACTTCTGGCCTCAAGCAATCCATGCTGCCTTGTCCTCCCAAAGTGCGGAGATTACAGGCGTGAGCCACTGTGCCTGGCCTGACACTTCATTCTATTTATTTATTTATTTATTTATTTACTTATGTATTTATTTATTTATTTATTTTTTGAGATGGAGTCTCGCTCTTGTCACCCAGGCTGGAGTACAACGGTACGATCTAGGCTCACTGCAACCTCCGCCTCCCAGGTTCAAGTGACTCACCTGCCTCAGCTTCCCGAGTAGCTAGGATTACAGGCATCTGCCACCATGCCTGGCTAATTTTTGTAGTTTTAGTGGAGAACGGGGTTTCACCATGTTGGCCAGGCTGGTCTCAAAATCCTGACCTCAGTTGATCCGCCCGCCTTGGCCTCCCAAAATGGTGGAATTATAGGTGTGAGCTGCCCTGCCTGGCTGACACTTCATTCTTAATCTGCTTTTCACTTCTTCCTTGACTCTTGGCTAGTGTGTTAATTTATGAATTAGAAGACTCTAATATACCTAAGACCAGATATCTGTGATTCTGTAGTTATTCTTTTTTCCTGATTCTTTTCCTTCTGAATTTGTTTTCTTTTCCATTTTACTTTGTGTATTCGTTTACTCAACATATTCATACCAAAGACCCATTTGCCAGGTACTTTTTGTTACTGAACCGAGTTGTCTTCCACCAGAAAACCATTTATTCTAAAGCTGTAAGATAAACGTCTTACAGGATGAGAGAGAAGGTAGAACATGATAGCTAAAGGAATATTTTAGATGGTGTGTACATTCACAAATCTTTTCCTAAATAAGCTCAGATAATTGGTTATCATCTCTTCTGAGCAGTTTCTGATGTGGGGATGCCTGTAATCCTACCACTGTGGGTGATAAAGCATGAGTCTGATTTATTTTTCTTTTTGGTCTAATGAGACTCATGCTTGAATGTGCTAAAACAATTCTGAAAGATAACTAATCTCATATTGTATACTCTGTGATACTTTGAGTCTAAGGTAAAACACTTCATCTTAATTCAACTGGGAAAATTATAGATTATTTCTGTCAAACTTCTTTGAGCTACACATTTATTTGTGATTATTTGATTATTATCCCTATTGGACATTAAACTTTTGGGGCGGGGGCCAAGTCTATTCTTATAGTCTCCATTTCTAGTAGAGTACCTGGCAAATAGGTCTTTGGTGTGAATATGTTGAATAAATGAACACATCATCTATGGTAAGAGGAAAGGCTAGATTTGGAGCCAGGTAGTATGGTTCAGATTCCACCTAATAAGTGACATTGGGCAAGTGGTGACATGGGACAGGTTCCTTCCCTCCTCTGAACCTCATTTTTCTCATGGGTAATCTGGAAATAAATATTTCTTACAGTTTTTGTAAAGATTAGATGAAAACAGTGTGAAAGTGCTTGGCACATAGTTGCTTAGTACATTATTGTTATTAACTCAAAGGTCAAATGTACAGCCTCAAGGTCATGTAGATATGATTATCTCAACAACTTATATCTTTTTAAAATTTTAATTAAAAAAATATAGGCACGCAGGTCTCACTTTGTTGCCTGGGTTGGTCTCAAACTCCTGGCCTCAAACTATCTTCCTGTCTTGGCCTCCCAAAGTGGTAGGATTATAGGCATGAGCCACTGTGCCTGGCGAACATCTTTTTATTTTTATTTTCAATAGCCTGTTCAACTAAGACAATGCTAGGGATTGTTTTAGGAATTACAGTAATTAAATTATTAACCAGTATGTTTAATAACTGTTTACTGATCAATTTTCTTCTTACTCTCTTTGGGTGTTTATGTTTTTCTTTATACATCTTGGAGTTTTTTTAAAGAAACTCTACTTCCATAATCTATAATATTGGGTGTATTCAGCATTAAACATTTCCTGCCGCTTTCTTACTTACACACACTAGGTGCGTGTGTGTGTTAGTTACTGCCTGTTTGTGTTCTCTTCCTATATTCATACCACTGCAGCGAGAAGGAGTAAGGCAATTGTCATGTTTTTAAATAACATTCCCCAGAGGGGACAAAGAAACCTTTAGACGTGTTGTAGACATGCTTGCTTGGTCCAGAGTCCCTTTTTTTTTTTCTGGGGGTGCTTCATTCAGCTTTGTTATACAGTTTGATTTCAATATGCAGAAAGCTAGCACCATCTTGGGTCAGGAGAGCAGTTTGCTGCTTTGTAAATGGGTTTCGGTCATAGTGGGTGTTTTTTTTTTTTAAGTTTGTTGGCTGAAGCTCCGTGTATGTGCAGGCAGCTTTGTTAGGCCGTGGCTCCTAAACTTTGCCGCAAGCCATTACAGTAAATTTCCTGAGGAGTCTGTGGTGGAATGTTGTTTTATGACGTTGCCAGATACACGGTAGGTTACCACATGATGGAGGAGAGAGAGAAGGCAGATAAGACATTTAGACGGCAGAGCAAAGTCACTGTAGCACTTCGAAACTAGATCTTTCTCACCCGTTCAATTTTTTGACCAGTTTTTTTCCTGACATTACTCATACGTTATTGTGTGTGGAGGCCATATTTACTGCGTCTTACCAGCATGGAAATTCTTATTATTCTTCAGGCAATGTCAAATTTCTAGTTCTGGACCCTGAATTATATTTAGGAGGACCCTGTGGGAGAGCTGCCTGTGTGGCCTGGAGTCTTCAGTAATGAACTCAGTGTGACCCTTTAAAAGAGTACTTTTCTTTCCTCTGGCCTTTGTTTCTTCTGTTAAGCTAGAAGATTGGATCAATGACCTCTCGAACTTTCCATCAGAGAAAATTTAGAACTTTGTGATTTTGGATTTTGGACAAGTTCTTGTGTTGACCTTTGTATTTATTTGTGTGTGAATATGGAAGTGGTAACTTAAAGTTGACTAAATCTCTTAGTTTTTTCATTTTTGTTTGTTTTTAGTTTTATTTTTGATTGAATGATGAATTTTGTTCGTTTTAGGCAGTTTAATCAAACCTACTTTTAAGTTAATTTTGCTTGGAGGGCTGGCCTTCTGTCACAGTGACTTCACTAAGTTTTGCAGCAGAGCCCTTACTTGCTGTCTGTGGCTAAGCAGTAGTTGATTTAGAATATTGAAGTCATTTATTTATTAAAAATATATCTAATAACCATTGAGTTCTGCATTATGGTGACCAAAACCAGACTTAGTTCTTACCCGCATGTACTTCCAGTCTAGAGGACAAGACAGCCATTCAAAGAAATAACTATACAAAATAAATATAAAATCCTGACTGATATGGGTGGAAGGAGAGGTAAGTGGTACTGTGGGAACTCATAATAGCAGGATTAGCTCCCATTCTCACTTACTGCCAGTATATAGGGTTTAATAATAATAATGACCCCTAAGCAACAGGTACTGTGTATAGTACTTTCCATAAATCATCTTTTATTTTTATAACAACCTTGCATAGTGGCATTATCAACTTCATATTATAGATGAGGAAACTAAGGATTCAGATTTAATTGTGTCCTCAAAATCACACTTAGAGCAAACAAAACCTTGGGTACTGAAACTTATCTTTTTATTTTTAAAATTTTATTAGCGACAGGTTCTTGCTCTGTTGACCAGGCTCGAGTGCAGTGGCGTGATCATAGCTCACTGCAACCTCCAACTCCCGGGTTCAAGTGATCCTCTTGCGTCAGCCTCCCAAGTAGCTGGGACTGCAGGTGCATTTTACCATGCCTGCCTGGCTGATTTTTAATTTTTGTTGTTGTTGTTTGGTTGGTTGGTTGGGTTGTCTGTTTGTTTGTTTGTTTGCAGAGACTAGGTCTTGCTGTGCTGCCCAGGCTGGTCTTGAACTCCTGGACCAAAGGGACCCACCCACCTTGGCCACCCAAAGTGCTGGGATTGCACACATGAGCCACCATGCCCAGCCTGATACTAAAAGTTTAATTCAGGTTCATTTAATTCTTAAGTCCATGCTCTTTCCCTGCTTTTGAACATCTAGACTCAGGTGTGGTTGTGACAGCTCCTCTCTCTCAGGAGTGAGGTGCCAGCGTCATGGGAGATCCTAATAGGATGTACAGAGCACAATGATTTTTCTTTTAATATTTATTTATTTATTTATTTATTTATTTATTTATTTTGTTGGTGGTGGTGTTGTTTCTTAAGGAGCTGGGCTAACCCACAGGAAGTATGCCCAGAGTCAGCCAGCACAATGATTTTATTCAGATATATGGAAATTTTTCTCTAAAAATGAATGAGAATATATGATGGGATAGAATACAACATTCGCATGACTTTTTAAGATACTATATTAGATTTTAAAGAAATTTCAGACTTGTTCAAAGCAGTCTTGAAGTATGTGTTCATGCTGGAGAAAATTGAGAAATCCAGCATGTAGCACTAGCCTTCCTTCTTAATCCTCGCTTTCACTCCTATCTCACAATCCATCTAAAAAGGTGATTCTGATAAATTGCCTTTTGGTTTTCTTAAAATGTGGTGTATTCTGTTCTGGACTCACAGACTTCTTCTGTGGTCATTTTCTAAATGTGCTACTAAGCAGAGTTTCTAAGATCTTCATTCTGTTGATACCATGTCAGTCTTCCTGCTCAACTTAATACCCTGTGGAAAAGATAAGAATGTCTGCTGTGTGACGTTTACCATTTGAAGGACAGGAAGAGAGATATCTCAGTGTTCTCATTCGTACATGACGCTAGCCACAGAGCAAGGGTCTGACCTGAGCCTTTTCTGTCCCAGCACCTTGGGAATGGGCCACAGGCTACACGGCTATTACGACCCAAGGCTTGGGGAGGGGCTGAATGAGGGGTCACGTCTTGCCCTTAGTTGCTTCACGGTGGTGCCTTCTGTTCATGTCTTCTTCCCATATCTGTATCCTCCTCCCTCATCTTCCCTTGTAGAATCAAGTGCCTATCGTAAGCAGTCACCGTGATCACATAGAGATCTTTGGGTGTCTTTGGTGAATGTTCACAGAACATTGCCTTCCTGCCCCTTCCCCTTTCTTCAGGGTGAAGGAGTGGCCACATCATGTTCTGGGGCAAGCCCTGTGGGTCGGGCCGGGATTCTGCATCTAGCAGGCATGCTCTTCTCCCTTTGCCTGCCATCACCACCTGCATCTCCTCTGCAAAGATGCTTCTCCGTTTTTGATATTCGTTTGCAGGCTCCCTGCTCCTTTCTGTCCATTCCATGTTTACTTCTTAGACTAAAACGTTTCCATGGTAACAGGTTACTTTTCAAAGGGAACATCTTGTCATTTTATTTAATCCACTGCAGCTGAAGAGGACTGAAATATTAAGTTGTAGTTGCTATGGATACTGCTTTGTTACACTGGGTTTTTTTTTGGTATCAGATTTCTTATACAATGACTTTCTGTTTTTTAATACTTCAGGAATAAAAACAACAACTTACCTTTATTGTTGTAATTTGGCTTCTGGAACTATTTTTTTTCATATTCCAAAACAAAGATTTGTAGAATAATACAGGCTGAACTTAAGTTGTTTTGAAAAACATATATTATTTACATTAGCTACACAGAGAAATTCCTTCTTTTGCTGGGGATGATGACGACAGTTCTTAATTTGGTTTTCGTAGTATGATTCAGGGTATAAAGGTGTCTCTAAGATGATGAATCCACAGCAGAAATCCTTAGTAAACATAAGGAAAAAAGGAATATGTCACTTGGAGTTAATTTCTTGAATCTCATTGCTGATAAACTGTGGCCCTCTCTTCAGTTACTGGTTCAGCTGTGTACAGTGTAATTTGGGGTTGATCTGTTTGTCTTTTAATCAGCTTTTCTCATGTCTGGTGTTCTTTCTGATTTGCCACCTGCCTGTAGTATATTCCCCTCTTCATTTGACTTTTTTAAAACTTTAGATTTTTTGGATTCACAGAAAGTTGCAAAGATACCAGAGTGGTTTCATCTTTGGTAACTGTAATACGATACCAAAACCAGGAAACTGGCATTAGTAGATTGTGTGCATGTAGTTCTGTGCCATTTTATCACATGTATGGCTTTGTGTAACCACCACAACAATGAAGAGAGAGAGCTATTCATCACTACAAAGCTCTCCCTTTATGGTCACACCGTCAGCCTCCCTCTCTCTCCCCACCATCTCTTAACACCTGGCAATCACAAATCTGTTTCCATTTGTGTAATTTTGTCATTTCAAGAGTATTATATAAATTGGCCTTTAATTTTGATAGGTTTTTTTCTTTCATCATGACTTTCAAACTTAAAAAATTTCTTTTGATCATTTTGTCTTGCTTGGGTGTTTGAAATGAACATAGAACCAAAATAGGGAAAGGGATATGAATTCTCATCGTTCTATTTGTGATTAATTGTATGATTTTGGTTCAGTAACTTAATCATTCTGCCATATGGGAGCGTGATTGAGAGCTCTGACTTTGGAGTCAGCTGACCTTGAGTTTGAATCCTGATTTCTCCACTTATTTGCTGTTTAATCTTGGGCAACTGCATAACGTCTCTTGGCTTCAGTGGCCTGACCTGTACACTTACTACAATAGCACCTATCTTTCAGGGTCGCCTGTAAGATTAGATAAGAAAGGCCGGGCGCGGTGGCTCAAGCCTGTAATCCCAGCACTTTGGGAGGCCGAGACGGGCGGATCACGAGGTCAGGAGATCGAGACCATCCTGGCTAACACGGTGAAACCCCATCTCTACTAAAAAAAATACAAAAAACTAGCCGGGCGAGGTGGCGGGCACCTGTAGTCCCAGCTACTCGGGAGGCTGAGGCAGGAGAATGGCGTGAACCCGGGAGGCAGAGCTTGCAGTGAGCTGAGATCCGGCCACTGCACTCCAGCCTGGGCGACAGAGCGAGACTCTGTCTCAAAAAAAAAAAAAAAAAAAAAAGATTAGATAAGAAAATAAATGGAAATTGCTTTGCTTGCAATACCTGGTACATAGTAAACATTCAATGGATATATTAGTTGCTTTATTAGTATTAAAATTAGTATTGTTATTATTACCTATGGAGATACTTCCTCATAGAGTTGTCATGGAATAATGAAATAATATATGCCCAGCATAGAAAGCACTTAGTAATTGATAGCTAGTATTATTATTTTGCTTGTGCTTGTTATGTAACTATAATACACCTAGATTTTTTTTTTTTTTCCCCTCTGAGATAGTCTTGCTCTGTCCCCCAGGCTGGAGTACACTGGTGGGATCTTGGCTCACTGCAACCTCTGTGTCCCGGGTTTAAGCAATTCTTCTGCCTCAGCTTCTTGAGTAGCCAGGATTATAGGCGCCCACTACTGCACCCACTGCCACGCTTGGCTAATTTTGTATTTTTAGTAGGGGCAGGGCTTCTCCATATTGGCCAGGCTGGTCTCGAACTCCTGACCTCAGGTGACCTACCCACCTCTGCCTCCCAAAGTGCTGGGATTACAGGCACGAGCCACCGCACCCCGGCCTACACCTAGATTTAAGATAATGTACATGAAAACTTTTAAGATGACGATAAAGATAGATGTATGTGTATGTAGCATTATCCAGGACATGACTTGCATCTTTGGTTTTTTAATTCATATGGTAGTATTCTTTATCTGACCTGGCTAGGATTCATACTGCCTTTGGTCTGGATTTTTCTTCCGAAGTTGATGACCACCCTGGCTTTTACTAGACTTACTTTGTTTTTGTTAATTCAGCAGCATTGTACATCCAAGCAGAAACCTCTTTAGCAGCTATGTTTTTTGTTGTTGTTGTTGTTTGTTTTTTGAGACAGCCTTGCTCTGTCACCCAGGCTGGAGTGTAGTGGCATGATCTTGGCTTACCGCAACCTCTGCCTCCCAGACTCAAGCAATCCTCCTGCCTCCGCCTCCCGAGTAGCTGGGACTACAGGCGCCTGCCACCACGCCCGGCTAATTTTTGTATTTTTAGTAGAGTGGGGTTTCACCATGTTGTCCAGGCTGGACTTGAACTCCTGAACTCAGGTGATCTGCCCACCTCAGGTGAGCCACCATGCCTGGCCTGTTTATTTTCTTAAAGACACAGTCTGGCTCTATTGCCCAGGCTGGAGTACAGTGGCGTGATCATAGCTCACTGCAGCCTCAAACTCCAGAGCTCGAGTGATCCTCCTGCCTCAGCCTCCTGAGTAGGTGGGATTATAGGTGCATGCCACCGTGACCAGCTAATTAAAAAAACATTTTTTTAGAACCTATTGCCCAGGCTGGTTTCAAACTCCTGAACTCAAGCTATCCTCTTGCCTCAGCGTCCCAAAGTGCTAGGATTACAGGTGTGCATCACCATGTGTAGTGCTATGTTGTTTTGAACACAGGATAGAAAGAGACCTGAATTTCTGTGAATGGCAATACTAATATGTCTGTTAATATCAAAACATTAATTAAATGCCTTAATACCTAGAAATGAGATAATACTGTAGAGCACCTAGGACAGATAGTAAGTGCTGAAATGTTAGCTACTGTTATTATTAATCAAAGAAGAAAGCTGGCATCTTCTAGATGAATTTTAGCCTCCAGGACTTTCTGAAGTTAAGAATGTGCCATAATCAGTGCTTCTCAGAGCAAGGCTTGTGGACCTCATTATTATTATTGTTATCATCATCATCATCATCATCATTTTCTTTTCTTTCTTTTTTTTTTTTGGCAGAGTTTCATTCTTTTTTTACCCAGGCAATGGCGTGACCTTGTCCCATGGTAACCTCTGCCTCCCGGGTTCAAGCAATTCTCCTGCCTCAGCCTCCCGAGTAGCTAGGATTACAGGCACACACCACCCCGTCTGGCTAATTTTGTATTTTTAGTAGGGACGGGGTTTCACCATGTTGACTAGGCTGGTTTCGAACTCTTAACCTCAGGTGATCCACCTGCCTTGGCCTCCCAAAGTGCTGTGATTACAGGCGTGAGCCACCTCGCCCAGCCTATTATTATTTTTTAATCCCAAGACTTGGCTTCCGGACTTAAAAGTCTTCTGCCCTATATACCAAAAGACAATGATTGTCTTGAGGAGTAGCCTTGGTTCCGTCGAGACATTTGAGTTAGAAGCAAAGCTAGCCACTTTTTTCATGGAATATCAGTTACTCTTTGAAAGAACAACTGACAGACAAACTGTGGCCATTCAGACGTGGGCATTTGGCAGAAACTTTCTTGAAGATGAATTAAGTGAGCTTCTTATTTCAAGGAAAACACTGATATTACTTGACAAGGCTAAGATATAAACTTTCAAGTGAAAATTAGAATTTTGAAAAGCTTGTACTCACCACTGTGAGCCTGACAGCTTCTCTACACTGAAAGGCATTTCTTATGAGATAGGTGATATTAATATGTTTTTTAAAAATACTGTATAAAGAACTGGTTGATATTTGAAAGATCTGCAGAACTGAGTAAACTGACATTCTCCATAAAACCAGTGCATGACATTACAAAATCACATCTGAGTAGAAGATCCATTCATTCAAAGGCAAGACAGACCAACAGATTTCGGAGTAGCACAGTCCAAAGTCTACTGATGGGCTTTTAGATTCACCTTGTGTATACATCTTTAAGAAATGATTACTTGTTGAATTTTTGTTTTTGTTTTTGTTTTGTTTTGTTTTCTTTTTGAGACAGAGTTTCACTCTTATTGCCCAGGCTGGAGTACAATGGCACGATCTTGGCTCACTGCAACCTCTGCCTCCCAGGTTCAAGCAATTCTCCTGCCTCAGGCTCCTGAGTAGCTGGGTTTACAAGCATGCACCACCACGCCGGGCCAATTTTTTGTATTTTTAGTCGAGACAGGGTTTCACCATGTTGGCCAGGCTGGTCTCGAACTCCTGACCTCAAGTGATCCTCCCACCTCGGCCTCCCAAAGTGTTGGGAACTTGTTGAGATTTTGGTGTAGTATCAAAAAGGCTGTTCTTCCCTTTTCTAATAGCATGGCTGTGTTAGGCTGGATTATCTTCATATAATTTAACCATAACAATATATTGCAGCAGATTGAATTGAAAAGTAGATAGGAGAAACTGTCTTTTGTATTAAGTCAAATATTAATGAGATTTGCAAAAACATGAAAGAATGCCTCAGTTTTCACTAAAGCTTTTTGCTTAAATGCAATTACTTTTTATAAGAATATGCATATTGTTATGTAATGGGCTTATTACTATTTTTAAATCAATAAATATTTTGAAAGTTTTCAAAAATTTGGATTTCTTGGGATGTTCAGTAATTTTTATTTTTATTTTTTGCAATAAGCTTTATTTCCATTTTATCCAAAGCTTGGGAAAGGGGTCCAGGGTAGTGGCTGGAGGTGCCGCTTAGGCAGAAGCCCTGAACTTTTAGAGAGGCTCCTAAAAGGTTGCTGGGCTCTGTAGGCTCCTAGTGGTGATTGAGGGTGAGTCTTTTGGAAGAAACACTTACCCAGCCCAGCCTGGGGAGGTTGATCTGGTAGTCGCCGATCTTCTTGTTGAGTTTCACCTCCTCATCTAGAAAGTAGCTCTCCAGAAGTCACGGAGATGGGGGTCTGTGCAGGCAGAACCCAGGGCCTAAAGATCGAGGGTCTGGTTCACGTTCTTCCCCAGGGCCATGGTGACTTCCATGGCACCCAGGGTTTTTACCCCCACTCATTTTGAGATGGCTTCTCCACATCCTGGAAATGGGGGCCAATGCCACACACACATCTTCAAGAGACACTCTGTACCCTGAAGCTTCTCGGTAGGCCGATTCATGGAAGAAGTCACCTGTGCCTCCCAGAGCCACATCATTATGGTTTAAATAGAAGCCCAGAGAGAGATGGGTGTAAGAAGCCCATAGATGCAAATTGACCAGGTGGTTGATGGCGGCCGCTACCTTGATGGGATAATTCTGATGAATCCAAGAGCTCGCGGTTGGTCAGCAATGAGGCGCTAACCACAAAAACAGTGGTGGCTGGTCCCAGAAGCAGGAGATGGCCAAGAAGAAGGGTCCTGGAGGTTGCAAATGGAGAGGAGCTTGGAGGGCGGTGGGAGGCTGGAACAGATGGAGTCCCAGGATGTGTGCTGTCCAAACATTGTTGAAATGACACAGATTCTGGGACCACCAAGATACACTCCAGTAATTTTTTTTATTTTTATTTTTTTTTTTGAGACGGAGTCTCGCTCTGTCACCCAGGCTGGACTGCAGTGGCCGGATCTCAGCTCACTGCAAGCTCCGCCTCCCGGGTTCACGCCATTCTCCGGCCTCAGCCTCCCGAGTAGCTGGGACTACAGGCGCCCGCCACCTCGCCCGGCTAGTTTTTTGTATTTCTTAATAGAGACGGGGTTTCACCGTGTTAGCCAGGATGGTCTCGATCTCCTGACCTCGTGATCCGCCCGTCTCGGCCTCCCAAAGTGCTGGGATTACAGGCTTGAGCCACCGCGCCCGGCCACACTCCAGTAATTATTAAGAGTGTAAAAGGGTACAGAGACCTAAAAGTTTGAGAAGTGTCGTGTTACGCAAAATGTAGTCATTGCATCAAGATTGCAATTGACAGTTAAGAGTGTTTCCTACAAGCTGTTGATATTATGTTTAAATATTATTAATGAGTGAGGTATGAACCACAAAAGGTGCATTCAAGAAGGGGGCAGTTCACAGACTCACTTTGCACCTGGCTGCAGCCTCATGGGCGTGCTTTTTCCATGTGCCAGGGAAACATCCTGGGGCGTTGTGGCTGCCTAACCTATCAAGGGTGATGCAACTGTCTCGGGATACAGGATTAAAAAAAAAAGTAAAAAAAGAGGAGAGCAGTGTGGCAGCAGGGGAGGGATACTTAGTTCAGTAAGGAGGATTCTGATTGCTCAGTGGATCCAGATATAGCTGGATGCTGGCACTTCCCCACCATGTGTACTTCTTGTCTTTCATCTTCAGTTCATATTCTGACAGTTTTTCTGTCAGATGCATCAAGCTTTCTCTAATGGGGTGTGTTGCTATCTACCTCTTTATATCTTGGACCTAAAAAGTACTTTTGCCATTTATTCTGTATTTTGTAACTCTTGCATATAGTAGGTTAATGCCATTGTCTGCACCTCAGATCCTACCTGCTGAAAAAGAACTTTGTTGTATTCCTTGCTACAGAATCCTGATATTTAAAAGTTACATACAATTTAAAAATACTTTTGTTGCAAAGAGGGATTTTAAAATAAGCTTTTAAGAAGGTTCCTTATTTTATCTTGGTTTTCATGTTATAGCCTACTTATTAGTACTCTTCCCTGATATAAACTTAAAAGAAACAATTTTTAAGTCTCTTAAGATGGCCCAATACATTTTTTTGTCTCATTTCTGTTAGTTTAATAGTAATTATCTACATCCTATTTTTATGGAAATACGTGACATATAAGTGGTTCTAGTCAGCCGGGTATTGGGGAGTTTGTTTCGTTATCATGGCACATTGGGTTTTTTAGCTAAATATGACAATAAATTAGCTTATTAAAATAAAAATGGGGTTGGGGGGTGAGTGTGGTGTCTATAATTCCAGCACTTTGGGAGGCTGAGGTGGGGATCCCTTTGAGCCCAGGGTTTTGAGAACAGACTGGGCAACATAGCAAGACCTCATCTCCAAAATAAAATAAAAATGGAACAGGAATGTTTTTTCTGGAATTATCAAGGACTTAACAGTGCAGCTTGCCGGGCGCGGTGGCTCACGCCTGTAATCCCAGCACTTTGGGAGGCCGAGGCGGGCGGATCACAAGGTCAGGAGATCGAGACCACAGTGAAACCCCGTCTCTACTAAAAATACAAAAAATTAGCCGGGCGCGGTGGTGGGCGCCTGTAGTCCCAGCTAATCAGGAGGCTGAGGCAGGAGAATGGCGTGAACCCAGGAGGTGGAGCTTGCAGTGAGCCGAGATCGCGCCACTGCACTCCAGCCTGGGCGACAGCGCGAGACTCCGTCTCAAAAAAAAAAAAAAAAAAAAAACAGTGCAGCCATGGTATGGAAATGATATGCAACCACTGGAGAACTCTAGAGTAACAGACCTTCTGGAAGAACCCGAAGGTTGAGCTGCAGGCACAAGTTACTGAATGGGCTATGGCTGAAAGTTTCTGAAATGATACATTCTGGCTAGACCTGCTTGTAGGCAAGAAAGCGTTTGGAAAGTATTTAGAACTTTTGGCAGCTTGTTTTGCTCACAGCTAGTTAGAAAATAGAAAGGGACAAGTTGGAAGGGAAATAGTGGTAACACTGACTGCTTGCTTGTTTTTCTTAAAGAAGTGCTCATGATTAAAATAACTTGGCTGATTTGATTCCTCTACATACCTCCTAAAGATACAGACAGACAATTAGGGAAATCTGGGCATAGCATACACCTGAATATTAAGAAATTGCTAATTATTATGTGTTGTGATATATTTGATTGTGTCCAAATCCCTTATCTTTGGAACCTCCTAAAACAGCTTCTTCCATTTCCTGTATAAACCTCTGAGAGCAAACCATCTTTTAGCTTCTTTTTTCCACATGCCATTCTCCTAATGAAGAAATGAAGATGACTTGTATGATGAAGTCATCCCACATGCAAGCATTTCCCCATCACCACCCCTCCCTTTCAGCCTGCCACCTCTGCATGCTTTCATTTTTACTTGGAAAGTCCTCTTTTTTTTTCCTGCTGCTAGGCCTGTTATCTCCTTCTGTGTCTCCTCTTGAAGCCTGCCTCATTTTGGTACCTCCCCTTCACATTTTTGTACTGTGTCTTCTGAAGTGTCTTATGTTGATTAATACGGGCATCAGCCTGTTCTGGTGTTTTGGTGCAGATGCTGCCTCACCAGCTGGAGGCTTGTAAGATTCTTGAGGACTGGACCACCACATTTCTCCTTCTTTCTCTTCTTCTTCTTCATCATCTTCTCCTCCTCCTTGTCTTCCTCCTCCCTTTCTCCTCTTCCTTCCTCCTCCCTTTCTCTTCTTCTTCCTTGTCTTCTTTTTTTCTTCCTTTGTCACATTTACTACCACCTTTGCCCAAACAAGATTATTCGTGAGAAAATGGTTGGATTAAAAGAAGAAAGTACTGGACCCAGGTGCCCTAAAGGAAATAATAGCTTTCCAAAATGTATTTTTAACAATTTCAAACATAGTGGGTATGGCTATCAGATCCATGAGAGAAAAACAAGGGCATGTGCCTCCTCTTGGGCCATCTTCTTTGACACTGTTTTGTTTGTTGCGTTGTTTATAGACAGGGTCATGCTCTGTTGCCCGGTCTGGAGTGCCGTGGTACGAACATGGCGCACTGCAGCCTTGACCTCCCAGCTCAAGCGATCCTCCTAACTGGGTCTACGGGTGTGCACCACCATGCCCAGCTAATTTTTAATTTTCTTATAGAGATGGGGTCACTTTGTGTTGCCTAGGCTGGTTTTAAACTTCTGGGCTCAAGCGATCCTCTCGCCTTGGCCTCCCAAAGTGCTAGGATTACAGGTGTGGACCACTGTGCCTGTCCCTGTTTGCTGCTTTATCCCAACACCTAGGACAATTCCTGGCTTATAATAGGTACTTAAATATTCGTTGGTTGGATGGATGGATGGGTGGGTGGGTGGATGGATGGATGGATGGATGGATGGATAGATGGATGGATGGATGGATGGCTCAGTCTGTGTCCTAGGATAAGTTTTCTCATTAGTATTTTATAAGGCTTATGGTAGGGCACCCTGAAATGTTTTGAAAGGAAGAAATGTGTGACTGGAATTGTACTACAGGAAAGTCCGTCTCTCTGAGGCATGAAAGAATGATGGTATAGGGGCTGGGTGCGGTGGCTCGCGCCTGTAATCCCTGCACTTTGGGACGCTGAGGCAGGTGGATCCCTTGAGGGTCAGGAGTTCGAGACCAGCCTGGCCAAACATGACAAAACCCCAAATTATTAAAATTACAAAATTTACTGGAATTTACTGCTAAAATTACAAAAATTAGCCGGACATGGTGGTAGGCACGTGAAATCCCAGCTACTCAGGAGACTGAGGCAGGAGAATCAGTGGAACCCAAGAGGCGGAGGTGTCAATGAGCCAAGATCATGCCTTTGCACTCCAGCCTTGGCGACAAGAGCGAGACTCTGTCTCAAAAAAAGAACGATGATATAGGAAGGTTCTCATGAAAGGTAGCTGCAGTTCTTAGGATTTTAGAAGGAAAAGGTTTTAGAGGTGTGTGTGTGGTGGTGGGTGGTGTATGTATACAGAACATTAGAAGTAGTGGGGACGTTAATTCTTCCTCATTTTTTCCTCATTTATTTGAAGAGAATTACTTTTTTTGAAAAATGTGTGAATGTTTATGTCAAAACTATATTGTGCTAATTTAATCTGCTCTATTTCTGTTCCAGGAGGCTGAACAGTACCCAGGGTGAGATTCGTGTTGGTCCTAGTCATCAGGTGAGGTTCATTTTCATAGCTTCCTTAATAGATTTTTGTTTCTTACTATTCTGCTGGCACTTTATTCTGTTGAGCAGCATCTTAGAATGTTGTTAAGTGCTATAGGGAATTTTATATAAATACGGAGGTTTTGTTTTTTTTCCCTCAGATCACCACATTTCAAAAATTGTGATGAAATACATACATGAAGTAAAATTTACCATCTCCCATTTTTAAGTGCACAGTTCAGTAATTAAGCACATTAATATTGTTGTGTAACCATCACCATCATCTATCTCCAGAACTCTTTCTATCTTGCAAAACTGAAACTCTGTACCCAGAAACAGTAACTCCATTTTCCTTCTGCAGCATTGGCAATCACCATTCTCCTTCCTCTCTTTGTCTTTGACTGTTCTACCTCATAAAATACCTCATGTGAATGGAATCATACAGTATTTTGTCTTTTTGTGCCTGATTTATTTCACGCAGCATAATGTCCTCACTGTTCATCCATGTTAATAGCATGTGTCAGAATTTCCGTCCTTTTTAAGGCTGAATGACCCATTGTATGTATGTATCACAGTTTGTTTATCCATTCATCCATGGATGAACACTTGATCACGTATTTTTATTTAAAACATTTTACAGCCAGACGCGATGGCTCATGCCTGTAGTCCCAGCACTTTGGGAGGTTGAGGCGGGCAGATCACTTGAGGTCAGGAGTTCGAGACCAGCCTGGCCAACATAGCAAATCCCATTTCTACTAAAAATACAAAAATTAGCTGGGCATGGTGGCAGGTGCCTGTAATCTCAGCTTCTTAGGAGGCTGTGGCAGGAAAATCATTTGAACCCGGGAAGCGGACGTTATAGTGAGTCGAGATCATGGCCACTGGACTCCAGCCTGGGCAACAGAGCAAGACTTCGTCTCAAAAAAAAAAAAAAAAAAGATAAAAGATGTTTAAAATCTCTTTTCCTGGCTGGGTGTAGTGGCTCTGGCCTGTAATCCCAGTACTTTGGGAGGCTGAGGCAGGTGGATCACCTGAGATCAGGAGTTTGAGACCAGCCTGGCCAACATGGCGAAACTCCATCCCTACTAAGAATAGAAAACTTAGCTGGGCATGGTGGTGTGCGCCTGTAATCCCAGCTACTCAGGAGGCTGAGGCAGGAGAAATCACTTGAACCCAGGGGGCAGAGGTTGCAGTGAGCCAAGATTGTGACACTACGCTCCAGCCTGGGCGACAGACTGAGACTGTCTCCATAAAAATAAACAACCTCTTGTTCTTCAGCAGAGTCAAGATGGTTAGGACACTTTTCAGTCAGAGGGTTGCTGTGTCACCACTGTTGCCCTTTCTTATTTCGTCGCATTTACTACAGCTTTTTGGGTTTTGTTGTTGTTTTTACTTTTTTTAGAGACAGGGTCTCACTCTGTTGCCAAGGCTAGAGCACAGAGGCATGATCACCGCTCACTGCAGCCTTGACCTCTTCCTGGGCTGAAACAATCCAACCTGTCTCAGCCTCTGAGTAGCTGGGACTAAAGGCATGTGCCACTGGGCCCGGCTCATTCTCTTTGGATCTCAGTGTCAGTTAGGATGCTTTCACTGGCAGTACTCTGGCTCTGTTTCTGTCTCCCATGTCACGGCATCCTGATCAGGCAGTACTGGGGCTCTGCTGTGCTTCTCTGAGACTCTCTTGTACCCAGGTGGCCTCCATGGAGGTGGCGTCATCCTCAGCTCAATTCAACTAATTCTAAGATACACTTTTTTCCTTCACATTTGCTCTCTGTAGTTGGACTTCATTGTATATTCTGTGGTGTGGTTATAATTTATTGGCTACATTTTATCCTTTCTCAATGCACATAAAATAACAGTGGATCTTACAATGAATGAAGTTCAGCAAGTGTTGAGAGGAAGAAAGAATTGGACTTCTTTTGCCCTTAGGAGCAAGGAAAATTTCCCCAGCATGTCCCCAGTAGATCCACATATTGTTGCCATGGATTGGGTCATGTGTCTATTTCTAAACCATGAGGAAGGAGTTGAGGATGATTAGCACTTGAGTTGGAATGGATGCTGGGGAGTACACAGCTAAGGCCGTCATGTCTAAAGACATGGGATACAGGCAGCAGTGAGCCTTGGAAAGAAATTAAGAAGTGAAGGAGTTAAGAAGTGAAGTGAACACAAAAACTATCAGGGTCACATAGTTTATAGAAGATACTTCTCATCCCAAACCTGGGGCTATAACTAATACAGACGGAAAGAAGCTGCAGGAGGACAATGTCTGCTTGTGCAAGTAGAGTCTTTTGTTGGTGTGTTCCATTAGGTGGGCCTGACTGCCGCCTTGGGGCTGTATTTTCCATCTGGGAACCTGGTACTCACCTAATGCCACTCAATTCCATCTCCTATTCCCTACTTTCTCTTGCACTGTATTTTACTACCCATTTTTTCCCTCTCACTGTGTGTTTCCAGTGTCTGGAGATCTTTGTACCAGACTTTTCTTTTATAGATTTTTTTTTTCCTACCATGAAAGAAAATGTAGTTCCTAAGGAAAAGATGCTTATATTCTTGGAAAAGGAGCAAATTTACTGTGATTGGAGTTTTGTATACTACCATTTAAAATCAGATGTTTGGTGTTTTTTTTTTTTTTTTTTTTTTGAGACGGAGTCCCGCTCTGTCGCCCAGACTGGAGTGCAGTGGCCGGATGTCAGCTCACTGCAAGCTCCGCCTCCCGGGTTTACGCTATTCTCCTGCCTCAGCCTCCCGAGTAGCTGGGACTACAGGCGCCAGCCACCTCGCCCGGCTAGTTTTTTGTATTTTTTTAGTAGAGACGGGGTTTCACCGTGTTAGCCAGGATGGTCTCGATCTCCTGACCTCGTGATCCGCCCGTCTCGGCCTCCCAAAGTGCTGGGATTACAGGCTTGAGCCACCGCGGCCGGCCAACCAGATGTTTGGTTTTTTACATCAGATTTTAAATGTATTCTGTGTGCTTCATTTTCGAAAAGAAATGTCTTGGAGCACCAAAAATAATAGAACTTTTAAAAAGGAATTGGCAACATTTACCTTTTTAAAGTTTTTGACTTGGCCGGGCGCGGTGGCTCACGCCTGTAATCCCAGCACTTTGGGAGGCCGAGGCGGGCAGATCATTTCAGCTCAGGAATTCGAGACCAGCCTGGGCAACATGGCAAAACCCCATCTCTACAAAAAATACAAAAATTAAGTGGGCATGGTGATGCATGTCTGTAGTCCCAGCCACTCAGGAGACTGAGGTGGGAGGATTGCTTGAGCCTAGGCAGTTGAGGCAGCACTGAGCCAACCATTGCACTCCAGCCTGGTAACAGAACCAGACAGTCTTAAAAAAAAAAAAAAAAACCTTTTTATTAGGGGAAATTAACCTTTTTATTATACTAACATATACAAAAGCAGGGAAAGAATAATACAATGAAGTCCTTCTCTTCATTACTCAGCTTCCACAAGTATCAAATCCTCGTCAAACCCATTTCATTTATTCACCCTCACAGCTCTTCCTCACAGCTCTTCCTGCTGTTGTTTTAAATATCTCACAATACATCATTTTCCTTGTAGATGTTCCAAAGATAAGGGATTTGGACACAATCAAATATATCACAACATATAATAATTAGCAATTTCTTAATATTCAGGTGTATGCTATGCCCAGATTTCCCTAATTGTCCGTCTGTATCTTTCTCTGTTTCTTTATATTTTCATAGTTCAAATTAGAATCTAAATGAGAGCCATTCATTACAGTTGGTTGATACATCTCTGGCCGGATCTCAGCTCACTGCAAGCTCTGCCTCCCGGGTTTATGCCGTTCTCCTGCCTCAGCCTCCGGAGTAGCTGGGACTATAGGCGCCCGCCACCTCGCCCGGCTAGTTTTTTGTATTTTTAGTAGAGACAGGGTTTCACTGAGTTAGCCAGGATGGTCTCAATCTCCTGACCTCGTGATCCGCCCGTCTCAGCCTCCCAAAGTGCTGTGATTACAGGCTTGAGCCACCGCGCCCGGCCGATACATGTCTTAAATCTCTCTTAATTCACAGGTCCTTCCCCCAGTCCCCCAGTGCATGTGGTAAAGAAGCTGTTTCATCCCGTAGGATATTCTATAGTCTAGATTTGGCTGATTGCATTAAATTTGTTACCTTGTTCTTTGCATGACTTGAGAATTAGTAGTTAAATCTAGAGGTTCGGCCGCATTCTAATTTGGTACCCTGCCTTCCAGAAAAATGCTTCCTGGTGGTATGTACTTCTGCCAGGAGGCTCATATGTCTCTTTTTTAATTGTAATTAGCAGCCACTGATAATTTCTTTCTTTCTTTCTTTTTTTTTTTTTTGAGACAGAGTCTTGCTCTGTTGCCCAGGCTGGAGTGCAATGGCACAATTTCGTCTCACTACAACCTCCGCCTCCCGGGTTCAAGCCATTCTCCTGCCTCAGCCTCCTGAGTAACTGGGATTACAGGCGCCCGTTATCACGCCTGGCTAATTTTTTGTATTTTTAGTGGAGATGGGATTTCACTATGTTGACCAGGCTGATCTCGAACTCCTGACCTCATGAAACACCCGCCTCAGCTTCCCAAAGTGCTGGGATTGCACCCGCCTCAGCTTCCCAAAGTGCTGGGATTACAGGCGTGAGCCACCATCCCTGGCCGCCACTGATTGTTTCTTAGATCCATTATTTTATTAGGGATTTCAAAACAGTGATATTCTAATTCTACCATCCATTTATTCATCGTACAAATAAAATGAAACTTCACCTTTATCTTTCAATGACTACCAGTGGATTTAAGATTATTTTTTAATCTATAATGAACTGATTAACGTTCCTGCTGTATTTGTCCTTTTCACTTAATCCCAGTAGTTTTTGTCCTTTTCATTTAATCCTTTTTCTCTGGTAAGACATGATTTTACTGCCTCACCTTATACATTGTATTCCCTAGATCTGGAATTAAACTTGTCTCAGAAGAGCCCTCTTTTGTTGTAGTGGGAAGTGGTATTTATATACTGGGTGCTGGGGTATTCATTCTTACTGGGTTGGTTGCTATTTCGAGGCCTTTTCTGTAGACAGAATAGGAAATAGGTGTTTTATTTTCCTACTTTCTTAAAGGTAAAATACATTATAAATTTATATTGATATATCCAATTCAAATTCATATTTTTATATGGCCTTTATACTAATTCTGTCCTCCTTTTATCTCTATCTTTATCATTTTCCCGTGACTCAAATCCTATTTTTTAATGACACCAACAAAATTGCTTATTTGCTTCAATTCCATAATATACATATAAAAGCCCAGAATAACAGTAATCACACTGCTACAAACAATATGCTTATTGAAAACAGTTTAGTATTGCATTTTGTTTTGTATATCCTGCCAGGGCTGTATAAGCAAATTAATATATCTTAGAGTTACTTGAAACAGTTCCTAGAGTAGAACCAGCTCAGTTGTTGCATTTCTTTCCATTTGGTTTACAGTTTTAATGAGATTATTATTATTTAAGCTTCTTGTTTTCATTCCCTCTGCTCCTTCTTAGATAAATAATAACATAATATACATCCTTTTGCCACCTTTCTTTTAACAAGATATTCTTGTGTTCTCCTCATAGCAGTATATAGAGCTCCTTCTCATTCCCTTCTGTAATACTGTTTCATAGAACTCCATGTATGAATGTAGCAGTTTATTCATCTAATCCCTATTAATAGGCATATGAGTTGATTGTCCAGTCATTTGCCATTACATGTAATGCTGCAGTGAATAGCCTGTGCATATGGATTTTGATGTTTTTGCCAGTGTATCTTGGGGCTATATCCCTAGAAGGGGGATGGCTGACTTAGAGGACAAGTGCATATATAATTTTGAGGGTGTTGCCACATTCCCCTCCATGGAGATTGTATTGGTTTGTGTTGATACTAGCAACTAATATGAGTGCTAATTTTTTTCATGGCTTTATGTATTGTCAAACATTTGGAGTTATGTCAGTATAACAGATGCAAAATTGAATATGTGCCACTAATTTGCATTTCTGTTGTCAGTGAGGTTGACTCATCAGTTCTTATGATTAAGAGGCATTTTTGTTTCTTTTTCTGTAAACTGTCAATGTAGTCCATTTTTCTCGAGGATGGAGAGGGAGCTTGGTCCTGCTCACGGTAATAGTACTTTTTGAGTAATTTAATGGACATTAGAGAACTGCTGTGCCCAGTACTGTACTTGGTGCTGGGGAAGCGGAGCTCAGTAGTAGTGTCAAAGACCTTTTGATTCCAACATTTGTTGTGGCATTATTATTATTATTATTATTATTATTATTATTATTATTTTGAGACAGAGTCTTGCTCTGTCAGCCAGGCTGGAGTGCAGTGGTGCAATCTCAGCTCACTGGAACCTCCACCTCCCAGGTTTCAGGTTTCAAGCGATTCTCCTACCTCAGCCTCCCAAGTAGCTGGCACTATAGGTGTGCGCCATCATGCCTGGCTAATTTTCGTATTTTTAATAGAGATGGGGTAGCACCGTGTTGGTCGGCTGGTGTGGAACTCCTTACCTCAGGTGACTCGCCCGCCTCAGCCTCCCAAAGTGCTGGGATTACAGACGTGAGCCACCGCGCCAGGCCCATTGTGTTTTAATTTTATCCTACTATTTTCACTATGTATTAAGCAGAACTAATTGTGACACTCAGTTTGATGTTATAGAAGTCAATACTTAACCAAAGAAGAACATCCTTGCTTGGAGAAAGTCAGCTTGATACACATGTAGAGGCATGGAAGACAGCCTGTAAAGCTGTGTGGGTGCTCATGGCTAGCCTGAGAGCCACATGGCCTGTTGATGTGATGTTTTGCTATGCAGTTGCCTCAAAAACTTGAATAACCGACATTTAAAACCACAAGCTTTTACATAAAAGTGAAGATTTCTGGAATTTGGAAAAAGATGGAGGATGTACACACACTGGTTCCCATTCTTGTGTGACAGCATTCCCTGGATGGGGCAGTTCTATCTCCATTTCACCGTGGTCCACTTCACTCTTGAGTACTTAACACCTGCACGTCCAGGTGGGGAGTCACTGCCACACATAGCTGTTCAGCACTTGGAAGTCCAGATTGGGATATGGCATTTTGTTTAACGTGACTACTAGAATATTTAAAATTAAATATGTAATTCTTACTTTATTTCTATTGGATGTTGTTGGCTTATCTTCAACCTGCTGCATTCACTTAAATTATTTGCCCAGGCTTTGTGTACCATGGAGCTTTATCAGACTGATGTGCCCATGTTCATCATTTGACAGGATGAGAACATGAGTATCTTGCAAATGTCTGACTTTTCACAGGTCTCTGCTGTTTATGGTGGTCATGGCACCTGCTTGCTCTTGCTCTGTCCCAGCAGAGTATGGTTGAGAAAATGCCACGGGTATTTGAATCTGATGACTTAGAGTCTTTTTGGGGAGCACTGTTGCTCAAATATTTTTAAAAATTCTTTTTATCGAGGTATACTCTATGTACAGCGAATTGTTTGAATCTTATGTGTGCTTTTCAGTCTGCCCTGATGATTCGTATCAAGGCACAGAACATTTCTGTCATCCCAGAAAGGTCCTTCCTGTTCCTTCACAAGCGATTCCTTTTTCTGTAAAGAAGTCACTGCCCTGATTTCTGTCACCACAGGTCAATTCAACTACACTCACATACCCCCCCACACATAATTTTTTTTTTTTTTTTAAGAGGGAGTCTTGCTCTGTCACCTAGGCTGGAGTGCAGTGGCACAATCTTGGCTCATTGCAAGCACTGCCTCCCAGGTTCAAGCGATTATCCTGCCTCAGCCTCCCAAGTAGCTGGGACTACAGGCACGTACCACCACACCTGACTAATTTTTGTGTTATTAGTAGAAATGGGGTTTTATCATGTTGGCCAGGCTGGTTTTGAACTCCTGACCTCAGGTGATCCACCCTCCTCAGCCTCCCAAAGTGCTGAGATTATAGACATGAGCCACTGTGCCCAGCCTCAACTGTGTATATATATATATATTTTTTAATTTAATTTAATTTTACTTTATTTTATTTTTGAGATGGAATTTCACTCTCTTTCTCCCAGGCTGGAGTGCAGCGGTGCGATCTCAGCTCACTGCAACCTCCACCTCCCAGGTTTAAGCAGTTCTCTACCTCAGCCTCCCAAGTAGCTTGGATTACAGGCACCTGCCACCATGCTTGGCTACTTTTTGTATTTTTAGTAGAGACAGGGTTTCAGCATCTTGGCCAGGCTGGTCTTGAACTCCTGACCTTGTGATCCACCCACTTCAGCCTCCCAAAGTGCTGGGATTACAGGCCTGAGCCACCGGGCCTGGCCTCAACTATGTATTTTAATGTTAACTTTAATACTCATCATTTTTTGGTATTGACCATGACTTATATTGCTCTTGAGTGTCTTAAGAGTAACACTTTTCTGATAGGATAGCTCACTTAATTTTTTAGCAAATATCCTTAGGTGAGGTATCATTATTTGCATATGTCTTTTTTGTCAGCTTGTTATATTGGAAATGTACGTGCGTTTCCCTTCTTTATCAATAGCTGTTACCGTGTAAAGACATTATTTTGTTTTTTTTGTTTGTTTATTTTATGCATATGTGTCTGCTTCTGTTTTACTCTTGGTATCATGCTGGCACTGGTTTGCTCTGACACTGTTAAGCAGATATTAAACAGTCTATTGTGAAATCTATGGTGAGGCCGGGTGCGGTGGCTCAAGCCTGTAATCCCAGCACTTTGGGAGGCCGAGACGGGCGGATCACGAGGTCAGGAGATCGAGACTATCCTGGCTAACATGGTGAAACCCCGTCTCTACTAAAAATACAAAAAACTAGCCGGGTGTGGTGGCGGGCGCCTGTAGTCTCAGCTACTTGGGAGGCTGAGGTGGGAGAATGGCGTGAACCCGGGAGGCGGAGCTTGCAGTGAGCCGAGATCACGCCACTGCACTCCAGCCTGGGAGCACAGCGAGACTCCATCTCAAAAAAAAAAAAAAAAAAAAAGAAATCTATGGTGAAATGATCCTGACATGTGAAATAGGTCAGTTTAAATGACTCATGGTTTTGTTGTTATTTTTCTGCCATCCAAGGAAAGAGGCTTAGTAAAACATTGTATCTGTTCCTAAAGACTGTTTATTGAGATAGCTCTTTATGATTAATACATGCTTCTTGATTGTGACTTACTCACCCCTGTCTTACAGGCCAAACTTCCAGATCTGCAACCATTTCCTTCTCCAGATGGTGATACAGTGACCCACCATGAGGAACTGGTCTGGATGCCTGGAGTTAACGACTGTGACCTCCTTATGTACTTGAGGGCAGCAAGGTAATAGGAATCTACCCCCATCCTGCTTTCTGAATTAGACCATCTGAACTGTATAGGCAGTAAACTTTGCCTTTCCCCTGAGATTTTATTTCTATATTGGGCATTCTCTGACTTTAAGTTTGGTTACACCCTCTGTAATCAGGACCCTGGTTCTTCTTACCAGAGAATAATTTTTTTCATGATGAAGTAATGTTTTTCTTCTTGATGTTTGCCCCACATCAAATTTTGGAACTTTTCAAGATGAAGACAGCTTAGGCCATACATAGAGTTATCAAAACCTCTCAATCCAGTTGAGTACTTGAGTCATTCAGCTCATCTTAAAACCCCACTACAGGGGGGTGGGGATGAGGGGAGGGAGAGCATTAGAACAAATAGCTAATGCATTCAGGGCTTACAACCTAGATGACGGGTTGATAAGGTGCAGCAGCGCACCATGGCACACGTATAGCTATATAACAAGCTGACACGTTCTGCCCTTGCATCCTGGACCTTCAAGTAAAATGTAAAACAAAAACAAAACCCACTACAGATTTCATGTTCTCTCTCTACTTTGTGGCTGTTCATTAGTGCCTGTCCTGAAGTTGACATTTTTGTGTCTTGCCTACATGAGAACATTTACCTGTGATCACCTCGTAGAAGTTGCATAGAACATACAAATGCCTCAGATGCAGAGACAAGTGTGAATTTGCTCCTCACACATCACAGAGCAGGCAGGCAGACTTTATATGTAGTGATTCTGGTCTTGGCAGCATCAATAGCATGCAATGACAACAAAAACACAAAAGCAAGGATTAGGGCATCCGAATTCTAGCCCTGGCTGGGTTTGTGGGTTTCTTTTTTTTTTTCGGTTGTTACTTGTTTTGTTTTTTTGAAACAGGGTCTTGCTCTGTCACCCAGGCTGGAGTACAGTGGCACAATTATAGCTCACAACAGCCTTAACCTCCTGAGCTCAAGTGATCCTCCTGCCTCAGCCTCCTGAGTAGCTGGGATTATAGACACATGCCACCATACCTGGCTATTTTTAATTTTCTGTTGTTGTTGTTGTTGTTGTTGTTGTTGTTGTTGAGATAGGGGTCCTTGCTGTGTTGCGCCAGTTACCTGGCTGTTTTCTAGTCAATGGTGTTGTGCATGCTGGCATTCAGTAGAGAGGAGAATGTGTAAGTGGAGTGAATGACTAAGAGGTTTTATCTCTGGTTTTTCACCTTTTTTTTTTTTTTTTTTTTGAAGACAGGATCTCACGCTGGAGTGCAGTGGTATAATCACAACTCCTTACAGCCTTAACCTCCTGGGCTCAAGTGATCCTCCCACCTCGTCCTCCCCAGTAGCTAGGACTATAGGCATGCACCACCATACCTGGCTAATGTATTTTTTAAAGTTTTTGTAGAGATGGGGTCTCTCTGTTGTGAGGGCTGATTTTGAACTCTCTGACCTCAAGCAGTCCTTCCATGTCAGGTTCCCAGAGTGCTGGGATTACAAGCATGAGCCATCACACCCAGCCATGATTTTTTACTTTTAATTCACTTAAAGGTAGTTGATATGCAGAATGAGAGGAATTAAGTAAAATTTTAGATGACTTAATTTCACATGTTTTCTGGAGACTTTTCTTTCAGAAGATTGTCATCTACTGAAATATTGTGGCTCATAGATTTAGATTCTTCATGCTCTCAAATCTAAAATCTTAGTACTGATAAAGCATGAGAAGAAACAATACAAATGGATCTGACTAAAAGTAACATATATATTTCTCTGTGAGTGAAGAGGAACTTAAATTTATTTTTGGTCTGGGTGTGATGGCTCACGCCTGTAATCCCAGCACTTTGAGAGGCCGAGACGAGCGGATCACCTGAGGTCAGGAGTTCGAGACCAGCCTGACCAACACTGTGAAATCTTGTCTCTACTAAAAATACAAAAAGTAGTTGGGCATGGTGGCGTGCCTGTAATCTCAGCTACTCGGGAAGCTGAGGCGGGAGAATCCCTTGAACCCTGGAGGTGGAGGTTGCAGTGAGCCGAGATTGCACCTCTGCACTCCAGCCTGGGCAACAAAGTGAGATTCCATCTCAAAAAAAAAAAATTTATTTTTAAACACGAGCAGAGGCAGGGCTGGGAACTGGTTCATCATGCATGTAGTAATGGAATTTGTTCTGGGCTGGAAATGTCCCCTGAAAATTGAAGGTCTAAGTCTCTGTCCTTATATTGCTATGTACTAATGAAGGAAAAACCTTTTCTTCTGAAGGAGCATGGCGGCGTTTGCAGGGATGTGTGATGGAGGCTCTACAGAAGACGGCTGTGTCGCAGCCTCTCGGGATGACACCACTCTGAATGCGCTGAACACAGTAAGTCTTTTGAAGTCATCCTGAGTGAGAAGACACTTCTTTTTCCCCTGAACTGGCTGTAGGGAATGTGTGGTGAGTGCGGAGCGTGAAGTCGCCTGCAGACTCAGGAGTGAGTTGTGGTCTTGGCTGTTGGGTGCCTTGGGGGCTCCAGGCCTGTGATGTGGCACCTCCAGGTTAATTTCCTAATCTGTGTCTGTGCTACAGGTTTGAGGTGATTCTCAAATGAGATCCTAATAATAGTACCTGATACTTCACTGCGGCTTCACAAAGCCAAGTACTGTGCATAGAAGATCTTGCTTAATCCTCACAACCCCCTCTAGGTTCTATTTTTATTTTATTTTTTTTTTTTTTGTATTTTTTGTGATGGAGTCTCACTCTGTCGCCCAGGCTGGAGTGCAGTGGCGCGATCTTGGCTCACTGCAAGCTCCGCTTCCCGGGTTCCCGCCATTCTCCTGCCTCAGCCTTCCGAGTAGCTGGGACTACAGGCGCCCACCATGCCTGGCTAATTTTTTGTATTTTTGGAAGAGACGGGGTTTCACCATGTTAGCCAGGATGGTCTTGATCTCCTGACCTCGTGATCCACCCCCCTCGGCCTCCCAAAGTGCTGGAATTACAGGCGTGAGCCACCGCGCCCGGCCTCTAGGTTCTATTATTATCACCTTTTTAGACATAAGGAAATAAGTTGAGAGAGATTAAGTCACAATTTAAGGTCATACCCCCAAGATTGGAATCTAAAAGCCGTGCTTTTGTACTTCACTGTTTCTGAGACAATGTATTTATTTTAAAGCACATGGAGGGATGGGAAGAAGCTAAACTTTTTTGCATAAACTTGTTTTTTATAAAATATACTTCAGAACATGTTAATATTTTACATGACTATGAAATGTTTTACAAGAATAATTTCTAAGAAATTAAAAGTAAAATGAAATAAATGAGGCTAATGTTACTGAGTTGGTTGCGTGACATACCATCATCATTACTCATCTGCTTTAATCCCGTTATAAACACACAGCAGCTCAAATAACAACACACTGCTGCAAACAATATGATTACTGAAACCAGTTGTCTTTCGTTCTCTTTATTTGTTGTTGTTTTTAGACTTTATTTTGGCCTTAGGCTATATCCCATGGGGCTGTATAGGAATATGAATGTATTTTAAAGTTACATGAAATAAGTCCTCTCTCTCATTACTAATGTGAAACCATTAAATCTGAAGAGGTAATGATATTTATGGAATCAATTTCTGGTATATTGATAGTCTGCATGGTTCTGTATGTGTATGTAGGCTGTTGAGTATGAGGCTGAGCACCTCTTCTGATGATTAACCAAATGTCATTTAAGCACCCCTTTGTTCTTTCTTTTTTTTTTTTCTTGAGAGGTCACTATAGTTGGAAGAGACTTTCGAGATCATCTGTCCCAGTCTCTGAATAGATAAGAATCCAAGGCGGCCAGATGACTTAAATACCGACAATCCCAAAAGCTCCTAACAGAGGGAAGAAAGTAATCCCATTCCTGATTTAGAGATCTTTTTACTACAGTTTCTACTACGCAGCTTGCTTTTGAGGAAACATGTAGATATCTGCATGATATGGCTGATTTTTATTCCTAGTATGATTAGGTTTCTTGAGTATGATATAACATTTGAGTGGTTTTGCTAGGGATACACCATTCTCTAAATAAGAGAATGTTTTTTTACATTGTCATAAATATTGTGTTTGTGTACATTCTCACTGATTTGATAGGATAGTTGTGGGGATTTTTTTGTTTGTTAGCTTTAAATACAGAATCTTTATTTTGAGCATATGATTGAGCCAGAAGGGGCCTTTGGGATTATTTTACAGATGAGAAAACTGAAACTCAGAGGTTGATGATACTACAGCCAGTAGAGGCTGTGGTAGGTTAGATATGAATGTTTGTGAATTCAGAATACCTTAAAAGTGTGTGTACAAAGAGAAAGTCCTTGATATGAACTTTTTTCTGTTGTTGTTGTTGTTCGTTATTGTTTTTTCTTGAGACAAAGTCTCGCTGTGTCACCCAGGCTGGAGTGCAGTGGCACAATCACAGCTCACTGCAGCCTTGACCTCCCAGGCGCAAGCGATCCTCCCCCTTCAGCTTCCTGAGTAGCTGTAGCTGGGATTACAGGCATGTGCCACCACACTCGGCTAATTTTTGTTTGTTTGTCTTTGAGACCATCTTGCTCTGTTGCCCAGTCTGGAGTACAGTGACACAGTCTTGGCTGACTGCAGCCTCACCGCCCAGGCTCAAGCTTTTCTCCCACCTCAGCTTCCCAAGAGCTGTAGCTGGTATTATAGGCACCCACCATCGTGCTTGACTAATTTTTTAAAAGAATATTGTTAAGATGAGATCTCACTATATTGCCCAGGCTGGTCTTGGACTCCTGGGCTCCAGTGATCCTCCTGCCTCGGACTCCCAAAGTGCTGAGATTACAGTTGTGTGTCACTGCACCTGGCCTTTTTTTAAGTTTTATTTTTTTGTAGAGACACGGTTTCACTGTGTTGCCACGGTTGATTTCGAACTCCCGGTCTCAAATGATCCTCCTGTCTCAGACTCCCAAAGTGCTAGGATTACAGGCATGGTCCACTATGTCTGGTCTGTTGTTCTCTGTATAAAAGCTGTGTGAAAAAAATTCTGCTTTCATAACTGTGCTGTCAGTTGGATTTTAAATAATGAAGATTTTGCCATATTTAATTAAATGTCTATTTTTGGCACTTTCTTGAATGTATATGATTTATTTCCCTTTTTGTTCCAAACTCTCTAAGAATTCTGTAGACCATACTTCAGTATAGAAATCATTTTGGCTACTTTTGCCCATGGTTCTTTGTGACAAGCTCCTTCTGAAGGTTTTATTAGCACTCCCAGAGATTTTTTTGTTGTACAATTTTTTATTTTTTGACACTGAAACTCTCTAGCCTGACATGGCTCAGGTGTCTTAGGTTATGTGTACATATTTTGTGATGAATTGAAAAGTTATGTGCTGTTTTAATTTTTGTACTTCACTGTTGAACTGACTCTGAAAACTTTAGTTGCAGGCGTCTTCCTAATGAAAAGTGAAGTGAATGAAAATATCCTGTGAGAGAAGTTACTGGGATTTTTACTTCCCTAGAGTAATAGAAGATTTGAGCTGTGTTAAGTAATAAGTTAAAAGGATATATACATTGTTATATAGGAAGCATTTATTGTTTTCTTAGAGTATAGCATAGATTTAAAACAAGGTTAGGCATTTATCAGTTTAGAAGAAACCTGTGAATAATTAGTATATATTTCCTGCTTCCTAGGACAATACAGAAATTAAATGAAATAGGCTATATGGCCACATTAAAGTGTGTTGAACATCCAGTAGGAGTATTTAAATATGAGTACATTGAAATAAATCGTTTCATTTTTAAAACTGCAATTGCTGTAGAAAATTTTTGAGCTGTCAGTTCTTTTTTGTTTGTTTTTTTCAGACAGGATCTTGCTCTGTTGCCCAGGCTGGAGTGCAGTGGTGGATCACGGCTCACTGCAGCCTTGACGTCCTGGGCTCAAGCAATACTCCTACCTCAGCCTCCAGAGTAGCTGGTACCACAGGTGTGCGCCACCATGCCCAGCTGTTTTTTGTTTTGTTTTGTTTTGTTTTTTGTTTTTGTTTTTGTTTTGAGTCGGAGTTTCGCTCTTGTTGTCCAGGCTGGAGTGCAATGGCGCGATCTCCGCTCACTGCAACCTTCCAGGTTCCAGTGATTCTCCTGCCTCAGCCTTCCGAGTAGCTGGGATTACAGGCATGCGCCACCAAATCTGGCAAATTTTGTGTTTTTAGTAGAGACAGGGTTTTGCCATGTTGGTCAAGCTGGTCTCGAACTCCCGACCTCAGGTGATCTGCCTGCCAGGTGTGAACCACTGCGCCTGGCCCAGCTGGTTATTTTTACTTGTAGAGATGATGTCTCTCGATGTTGCCCAGAGGTATCAGTTCTTTATGACAATTATATGGACCTACTTTTGAATCTAAGCTCTGAGATTACTTATTTTGATTCTGTTTTTTCTTCATTATTAACAAAAGAGATTTCGGCCGGGCATGGTGGTTCACGTCTGTAATCCCAGCACTTTGGGAGGCTGAGGTGGGCAGATCACGAGGTCAGGAGATCAAGACCATCCTGGCTAACACGGTGAAACACTGTCTATACTAAAAAAGTACAAAAAAAAAAAAAATTAGCCAGGCGTGGTGGCAGGCGCCTGTAGTCCCAGCTACTCAGGAGGCTGAGGCAGGGGAATGACATGAACCCAGGAGGTGGAACCTGCAGTGAGCTGAGATCCGGCCACAGCACTCCAGCCTGGGCGACAGAGCGAGACTCCGTCTCAAAAAAAAAAAGATTTCTAGTGTGTAATTTTTGAAACAACTTATTAAGGTAAGATTTATGTATAATAAACTGCTCGGTTTCAAAGTCAAAAATTTGAGGGGTTTTTTCAGATACATAAACCTGTGAAACTACTATGAAGGTCAAGATACAAAACATTTCCAATACCCCCAAAAGTTGCCTCATGGCGTCTTATTATCATTTTCGGCTTCCAGCCTCAGATAACCATTGATGCATCGTGTTTTCAATGGTTTTTTGTTTTTTTTTTAAATCCTTTTAGGGTAGTTTGCATTTCGCGGAATGTTACAGGAATGGAATCATATTGTATGACTTCTTTCAGCATAAGGATTTTGAGAGCCATCTGTGTTGTTTCATGTATCGATGGTTCATTCCCGTGTTATCGATAAGTATTTCCTTGTATGGATATGCATATTCACAATTTTTTCATATTCTTTAACCTGGTGGTGGCTATTCTAGTTGTTTATAAACTTTTGGCCATTATAAAGCAAAGTTTTTTCAACATTGTTATATGAGTCTTTATGTTGGCATTTATCTTCAGTTCTCTCAGGTAAATACTTGCTGTGGCAGGATTATTTGTATGTAGGAAGCTCTCTCAGAAACTGTCAAACTGGTTTCTTTTTTTTCTTTTTTTTTGGAGATGGAGTCTTGCTCTGTTGCCCAGGCTGGAGAGCAGTGGTGCGATCTGGGCTCGCTGCAACCCCCTCCTTCCAGGTTTAAGCAATTCTCCTGCCTCAGCCTCCTGAGTAGCTGGAACTACAGGCACGCGCCACCACTCCTAGCTAATTTTTTTTGTATTTTTCGTAGAGACGGAGTTTCACCATGTTGGCCAGGATGGTCTGGATCTCTTGAACTTGTGATCTGCCCGCCTCGGCCTCCCAAAGTGCTGGGATTACAGGCATGAGCCACGGCGCCCGGCCTACAGGTTTCTAAAGTGGTTCCAATTTAGATTCCCATCAGTAGTGTGTTATAATTTTACCTCTTTAGCATCTTCACCAAGACTTGCTATTGTCACTTATTTTTTAAAAATTTTATCTATTTTAATGGATGTGTAGTGGGGTATCTCATTGAAGTTTTATTGGAATTTCCTAATTTAATAGGGTTGAGCATCTTTTCATGTTTTATTGCCCATTTGTTTATTTTTTTGTGTGAAGCATCTGTTCAAATAATTTGTTTACTTAAAAAATTTTGTTTTATGATTTAGTTATAAGGATTTTTTGTTAATATTTCAGGTAGAAGTCCTTTGATCTATGTATTGGGAATTATTTGTCCTATACCATGACTTTTTTTCGTTCTTTCAAAAAATTTTTTTTCTTTAAGGATTTTTTTTTTTTTAATATTTCAGGTAGAAGTCCTTTTACATATGTATTGGGAATTATTTGTACCATACCATGACTTTTTTTCATTCTTTTAAAAAAATTTTTTTTCTTTTTTTTTTTTTTAAGTCTCACTGTGTCACCCAGGCTGGAGTACAGTGGAGTGATTATAGCTCACAGTAACCTCAAACTCCCGAGCTCAAGCAGTCCTCCTCCCTCAATCTCCTGAGTACCTGGGACTATAGGCTACCACACCTGGCTAATTCTTGTAGGGTTTTTGTTTGTTTGTTTCTTCTAGAGACAGGGCCTCACTGTGTTTCCCAGGCTGGTCTAGAATGTCTGGCCTCAAGTGATCTTCCCACTTCAGCTTCCCAAAATGCTGGGATTAAGACGTGAACCACTGCACCTGGCCTGACTTTTTTTCCTTAATGTTGACTGTAATATATACTTATGCTGAAGCCTTATTTTCCTTTTATGGTACTACCTCTGATTACTCCAAGATTACAAAGGTTGCTTCTGTGCTTTATTCTAGAAGCTTTACTTCTTACATTTAGGTCTTCGGTTCATTTTGAATTGTAATGTGTTAATTATGGAGTGAAAACTGATTCTCGTCCACACAGATACCCGTTGTTGGAACAGTATTGGTTGGAAAAACTTTTGTCATTTGACTGTCTTGACACTGTTATTGAAAACCAGCTGCTTGTTTATGTTGGATCTTTTTCTGGATTCTATTCTGTCTCATTGATAGTTTTTAGGGCCTCTGTGTTTTGAATACTGTAGCTGTATAGGAGGTCTTAACCTCAGGGGTGGCTTTCTACTTTAAATGTGATTTTAAAGATTGCTTTGGCTATTTGAGGTAATTTCCATTTCCATGTAAATTTTAGAATCAGCCTGCTAGTTTCTAAGTTTTAAAAAGTCTGGCAGGCACGGTGGCTCACGCCTGTAATCCCAGCACTTTGGGAGGCTGAGCTGGGCGGATCACCTGAGGTAAGGAGTTTGAGACTAGCCTGGCCAACATGGTGAAACCTCGTCTCTACTAAAAATATAAAAATTAGCCAGGTGTGGTGGCACATGCCTGTGGTCTCAGCTCTTTGGGAGGCTGAGGCAGGAGAATCACTTGAACCTGGGAGGCAGAGGTTACAGTGAGCTGAAACCGTGCCATTGCATTCCAGCCTGGGCAAGAAGAGTGAAACTCTGACTCAAAAAAAATAGTAATAATAATAAATAAAAAGTCTGATGGAATTTTAATTGGGATTCTATTGAATTTATGGATCAGTTTGGGAAATACTGACATCCTAACAATATTGGATCTTCTAATCCATAAATATGATATTTCTCTATTTTTAAAGAAGTTTTCTTTGATTTTTTTGATTTAAAAAAAATTTTTTTTTAAGGGATCTTGCTATGTTGTTCAATCTGGGCTTGAAGTCCTTGGCTCTCGTGATCTCCTGCTTCAGCCTCCTAAGTAGCTGAGACTACAAGTGCATGCCACCATGCCCAGCTTTCTTTTACTTCTTACAATAAGATGTTTTGGGAATACAGATCTTACAACATTTTGTTAAATTTACTCCTGAGTATTTCCTGTTTGAGGATTCTATTGTAACTAAAATTTTAATTTCTAAATGGTCATCAATAGCATAGAAACACAATCAGTTTTTATATGTTGGCTTTTCTTGGCCCTGCTAAACATGTCATATGCAAATACAGTTTTACCTCTTCCTTTATGATCTGTGTGTTTTATTTCTTTTTTGTGCTTTATTGTACTTCCTTGGACCTCTGCTGCAATACTGAATAGAAGTGATGAGAGTGGACATTATCTTTCTAATCTTAGAAAGTTTTCAGTCATTTATTATTAAGTACAATGCAGTTTTTGTTGTATTTATTTGTTTTGAGAAAGGGTCTTGTTCTATTGCCCAGGCTGGAGTACAGTGTAGCAGTCTTGAATCACTGCAGCCTGGACCTCGCAGACTCAAGTAATCCTCCTGTCTCAGCCTCCCGAGTAGCTAAGACTACAGGGCACGCCATCATGCCCAGCTAATTTTAAAATTTTTTTGTAGAGACGGGGTCTCACTATATTGCCCAGGCTGGTCTCGAACTCCAGGACCCAAGTGATCCTCCTCAGTTTCCCCAAATGCTGAGATTATAAGCCACTGCACTTGGCCCTTTTTTTTTTTTTTTAAATCAAGTTAGAATGTTTTCTTATATATCCAGGTTGTTGAGGTTTTTATTGTGAATGGGCATTGAATTTTGTCAGTTCCTTTTTTTTTTTCCTTCTGCATCTAATGAGATTACTATGTGATTGTTATTCTTTATTTTGTTAATATAGTGAATTACATTGATTTCAAATGTGAAGGAACTATTTGTTCCTAGGATGAATCCTGCTTGGTCACTACATACTACTGGATTCAACTTGCTAATAATTTGTTAAGGAATTTTACATTTGTGTTCATGAGGGATATTGAGTTGTAGTCTTCTTTTTTTGTAATAAGGAGTTTTGTAATAAGAACTTTGGTTTTCATATCAGAATAATACTCCCTCAGAAAATTAGTTGGGAAATAGTTCTTTCTGTTCTGTTTTCTTAAGGTGTTTATAAAGGATTGATATTATTTTCTTAATCAAATGTTTGCTAGAATTCACAGTTTAGCCATCTAAATTTTTTCATATAGAAAGTGCCTTTTTTTTTCTTTCTTCTTTTTTCTTTTTAAGATGGACTCCACGTTGCCCAGGTTGGTCATTTGTTTCCTCTTGATCAATATAAAGATATTTCCACATTATTGATCTTTTTAGAATTTGGTTTTATTAGTTTTTCCTATTTGTTTTATATTTCATTGGTTTCTGTTCTTTATTAATTTTTTTCTACCTATTTGGGGTTTAATTTGATCATTTTCCTCCTTGCTTTCTAAAGTGGGATGTTAAATAGCTGATTTTACCACAAATTTTGATTTGTTGTGATCCATTATTCTGTTCAAAATTTTTTTTGAGTTTTTTGGTGATTTCTTTGACCCATGAATTATTTAGTACTAAATTCCTTAATTTCCAGATACTTGGGGCTTCTCTAAGTTTTATTTTTTGGAGTGTTACTGATTTCTAATTTAATTTAATTCAATGGTCAAAGAGTACTCAGTAACACCTCAGTATTTTGAAATCTTTTGAGACTTGTTTCTTGGCTCAGCTTGGTTCATGTTTCATGTGTCCTTATAATCAAGTTATACTCTGTAGTTACTAGGTGTGCTGTTATGCAGGTGTCAGTGGTTGATGTTAGTATTCATACCTTCTCTTACACTAATTTTTTTTTCACCTAGTTGTATGTTACTGAGAGATATGTATGAAAGTCTTCAATAGTGATTGTATAGGCCGGGCGCAGTGGCTCACACCTGTAATCACAGCACTTTGGGAGGCCAAGGCAGGTGGATCACGAGGTCAAGAGATCAAGAGCAGCCTGGCCAACACGGTGAAACCCCATCTCTACTAAAAATACAAAATTAGCTGGGCGTGGTGGCACGCACCTGTAGTCCCAGCTACTCAGGAGCCTGAGGCAGGAGAATTGCTTGAATCTGGGAGATGGAGGTTGTAGTGAGCCGAGATCGCGCCACTGCACTTCAGCCTGCCAATAAAGCGAGACCCTGTCTCAAAAATAAAAAATTTTTAAAAAGTGATTGTAGAGTTGGTTGTTTCTCCTTTTGATTCTGTTAATTTTTGTTTCATATATTTGAAGTTGGTTATTAAACACATGAACACTTAAAATATTTGTCTTTCTCTTTGGACCGTTTTACCTTTCTGCCGTAACCTTCTTTGTGTCTACTAATATTCTTAGTCTAGAAGTCTATTTTGTCTGATATTAATGCAGCCACTATAGTTTTCTTACACTTGTTGTCTGCATGGTATATCTCTTTACAATTTCTTACTTTGAATCTTGTTTTTTCTTTGTTTTTAAGATAACATCTCCTGTGTTCTTTAGTTGTTTCATGCCTTTTTATCCAGTTTGGCAAGCTCTGCCTTTTGTTTGGAGTGTTTAGTTTGTTTTAATTTAATGAAGATGGTTTTCAGGTTATATAAAACTTTAGCCATATGTCTTATTTTTTGAGACAGAGTTTTGCTCTTGTTGCCCAGGCTGGAGTGCAATGGCATGATCTCGGATCACCACAACCTCTGCCTCCCAGGTTCGAGTGATTCTCCTGCCTCAGCCTCCCGAGTAGCTAGGATTACAGGCATGTGGCGCCACACCCAGCTAATTCTGTATTTTTTGTAGAGATGGGATTTCTCCATATTGGTCAGGCTGGTCTCAAACTCCCGAACTCAGGTGATCCGCCCGCCTCAGCCTCCCAAAGTGCTGGTGTTACAGGCGTGAGCCACCTGATCTGGCCCACATTCTTAATAGTAGAGGCGTCATTGAAGAATCAGAGGCAGTTAATAAATATCTTATTTTCATGGCCACATGAATTACTACTTTTGGTCCATTGGTGAACTGGCAGATAGTTCAGGACAGTTGTTCTTTGTTTGTTCATTTATGTCAACATGTATTTCTTATCTTTTCATACATAAGAAACAACTTTGTACTGCTGTAGAGGGAGAAGATGTAATAAACATGTTGGCCTCTCTCGTTAGGAAAAGAGGGATTTCTTAGTAACATTGGGTGTATTCCTTTTTGTAGGTAGCAATGATATGTTTTATTTTATTTTAATATTTCAAATGTGAATACCTATAAATGTAAAATTGTTTTGTTTGGCTGGGCACAGTGGCTCACTCCTGTAATCCCAGCACATTGGGAGGCCAAGGTGGGTGGATCACCTGAGGTTGGGAGTTCCATGCCAGCTTGGCCAACATAGTGAAACCCTGTCTCTACTAAAATTACAAAAATTAGCCAGGCGTGATGGCGGTGCCTGTAATCCCAGCTACTTGGGAGGCTGAGGCAGGAGAATGGCGTGACCTGGAGGCAGAGCTTGCAGTGAGCAGAGACAGCGCTACTGCACTCCAGCCTGGACGACAGAGCGAGACTCTATCTCAAAAAAAAAATTAATAAATAAATAAAAAGTTTTATTTGTATTTTTATGTATTAAATATAAGATTATGTTAAATATGAAGAAGTAATAGTGTTTCCCCCAGACAGATCTTGTGTGGAAATATCTCTGTGTGTGTTTCCTCATACACTGTTTGCATTAGGCTCGTCTGAACACTTGCAGCTGACATATAATTTGTAAACATCATGCTATGTAACATGTAGATGGTCTGTCTTATCCTAATGGGGTTAATTTAGCCACCTTTGAGTGTTTACATTTATTTGGCCATTTACAAAATAGGCCTTTATATTCCTACTTAGAAACTGCAGAAAAGCCCTATCGTTTAAGACTAAGGTTTTATAGAATATATCATGCCGACTTATTTTTCCTAAACTGATATTGGATTTCCTTCTTTGGGCTCAGATATCTTTCCTGGTTTCTAATAAAATTCAAATTATTTTGGTTTTTCTTTCTCAGTAATTCATTGCCATTTTCTTACCAACACTAAACATATCTATATATTCACTGTATGTAAGTAAAATTTATAATCATGCAACAAAGATTTCACCTCCGCCTGGACAGTTTTATTCCCTGAGATATGGGCATCTTTTAGACATTTGGATTAAGCTCTTTACGTATTCAACAGAGTGCATATTTGTTTGCTTATTTATGCACACCCACATCTCCTTCAACAAAGAATTCAAGGCTCCCAGCAGCTTAATAGTTTTTCATCTCTGATCTATAAGTATCACTATTTTTTTTTTTTTTTGAGATGGAGTCTTGCTCTGTCGCCCAGGCTGGGGTGCAGTGGCCAGATCTCAGCTCACTGCAAGCTCCACCTCCTGGGTTTACGCCATTCTCTTGCCTCAGCCTCCCGAGTAGCTGGGACTACAGGTGCCTGCCACCTCGCCCGGCTAGTTTTTTGTATTTTTTAGTAGAGGTGGGGTTTCACCGTGTTAGCCAGGATGGTCTCGATCTCCTGACCTCGTGATCCGCCCGTCTCGGCCTCCCAAAGTGCTGGGATTACAGGCTTGAGCCACCGCACTCGGCCAAGTATCACTATTTGTTAACTATTGAGTATTAATTATTTGTGTTTTCTAACCCTAGTCTGATGCCTGATACATGGTAGAGAGATACTAAATGGTTGAATGATTCAATAGAGAAATCAAGTTCAAGTTCATATCACACTTGATCATCCAGAATTTGATGTTATGAAGTTGGCACAGCAGACTATACAGATAACACTATTCTAAGGATCATTTTCATCTCTCTTTTCTAAAATATTAAGTCCATAGAATTTTTGTCAGCGATTTTTTGTTTGTTCATTATAAATGGCCTTCACTAAAGCATCTGGACCTGGATTAGCTTTGCAGTGCTTATGACTTGAATGAAATACTTCTCAGCTCCCAAATAAGGCATTGCCAGGAGGCCCTTTCGTAAGTTTTCCCTAAGCGTGTGAGAGGAGCCTTTGGACATTCATTCCATACCCACACCCTTGACTTAAACGTTTCCATCCACATGAGTCGACATTAAATGGTTAATATTTGCTGGCTTGGGTTAAGGTAAGATGGTGGGTTTTCTTGTCGTTCAGGATTTTTTATTTGTTGTTGGAAAGTCTAATGGGAAAAGTTGATATGCTCTATGATTTCTTATTATGGAAATCCAATAAATTTCAGAACAGCACCTCATATAAATCAGCCTTGACAGGCACTGTTGCCATTGTTTTATTTATGTAATAACAGGATATTGAAGTCAACAGAATGTTGTATTGTTAATTATAGCATTAGTGAGGATGCAGAAAAAGATCATGCAGTTGAGGTTTTCTGGTAGAACCAAGACCTTTTCAGCTGATTATTAGCATAATAATACATAATTTTCAACTTTTATTTTTTGTACTTTGATCAATTAGAAACATTTTGAGCTATTGTTTTGAAAATTAAGTGTTTAGGTGTTCACCTTTGTGGCTTCCTTTGGGCTGAGAAATTCATAAATTCTAAAGTTCCTTGTAACAACATTTTTTTTTTTTTTTTTTTTTTTTTTTTTTTTTTTTTTTTTAAAGATT
>NC_037668.1:37143033-37183036 GCF_003255815.1 Theropithecus gelada | reverse complement strand
TTTTTTGAGACAGAGTCTCGCTCTGTCGCCCAGGCTGGAGTGCAGTGACCGGATCTCAGCTCACTGCAAGCTCCGCCTCCCAGGTTTAGGCCATTCTCCTGCCTCAGCCTCCCGAGTAGCTGGGACTACAGGCGCCCGCCACCTCGCCCGGCTAGTTTTTTGTATTTTTTAGTAGAGACGGGGTTTCACCGTGTAGGCCAGGATGGTCTCAATCTCCTGACCTCGTGATCCGCCCATCTCGGCCTCCCAAAGTGCTGGGATTACAGGCTTGAATCACTGCGCCCGGCGTAACAACATTTTAACACAAATTGCGTGATTTATTTATTTATTTATTTTTTTTTTTGAGATGGAGTCTTGCTCTGCCACCCAGGCTGAAGTGCAGTGGCACCATCATGGCTCACTGCAAGCTCCCCGTCCTGGGTTCACGCCATTCTCCTGCCTCAGCCTCCCAGGTACCTGGGACTACTGGCGCCCACCACCACATCCGGCCAATTTTTTTGTATTTTTATTAGACGGGGTTTCACCATGTTAGCCAGGATTGTCTCGATCTCCTGACCTTAAGTGATCCTCCCACCTCGGCCTCCCAAAGTGCTAGGATTACAGGCGTGAGCCACCGTGCCCAGCCTATTTTTTTGTCTCATTTGAATGAAGTGGCTTTTAAAATTTAGTACATTGTTTCTTTTTAGATAATCTGTAGCTTTTTTTTTTTTTTTTTTTTTTGAGACTGAGTCTGGCTCTGTCGCCCAGGCTGGAGTGCAGTGGCCGGATCTCAGCTCACTGCAAGCTCCGCCTCCCGGGTTTACGCCATTCGCCTGCCTCAGCCTCCGGAGTAGCTGGGACCACAGGCGCCCCCACCTCGCCCGGCTAGTTTTTTGTATTTTTTAGTAGAGACGGGGTTTCACCGTGTTAGCCAGGATGGTCTCGATCTCCACCTTGTGATCCGCCCGTCTCAGCCTCCCAAAGTGCTGGGATTACAGGTTTGAGCCACCGCACCCGGCTAATCTGTAGCTTTATTTAAAGTCAAACTTTACACCCCACTTTGTTCTTTTCCCTAAACATGAGAGAGAGCATTAGCTAAGCTTCTCTGGGGTGGATGGGGAGATAAAAGGTCACTTACATGAGCAGCCTCTGGTAATGGTACCTTCCCTACTTACTGTAATGGAAAAGGCTTGACACAGACTCTCTTCGTTGGCTTTAGTCCTAATGCAGCCCTCCACAGCTGTGGTTCTGACTTCGCCTGCCTCTTACCCACTCTTACGTTTCTTAAGCCATTCCTTTCTTCTTTTCTTTATATAACAGCTTTATTAGGATATCATTCACCCATTCAGAGTGTACAATTTTATGACTTTTAGTATATTCACGGAGTTGTGCAACTATCAACACAATCTATTTTAGAAAACCTTCATCAACCCAAAAAGGAACCTTATTCGTATTAGCAATCACTCCCCATTTTCATTTCCCAACCCTAGGCAACCAGTCATCTGCTTTTTGTCTCTGTAGATATGCCTATTCTGGACTTTGCATATAAATGGCATCATATAACAAGTGGCCTTTGTGACTGCTTTCTTTTGGTGTCATCCATGTTGTGGTATTAGCCATTTTTATATATTACCATTTTATTTATCCTCCTGTTCTGCTTTGTCTGTCATTTAAAATGTGGCATCTGCCCTAAGCAACACTCCTCATGTCTGATCAACATAAGGTGACCTGGGGATACCCCTCAGTTATCCTAAAAGCTCATCTTCTCAGTGCAGTCTCAGCTTATAAGAATGTGTGCTCATCATATTTTTTTTTAGTCCTATGCTGTAGTCTTGTTTCATTTTTCCTTGTATATTTGCATTTGATAAGCCATTTCTTTCCCACCCTGAGCTTTTCCACTGAATTTTGAGCCAGTCATAGGACCATAAATTCATCACTATTAATTTTATTTTTTAGGTGTCAACTATTGGTCAGCTTCCTGATTTTATTCATAAAAACGATAAAATTGAAATGTATTTGTTGTTTGAGTATTTATATGCTAGGCAAAAGTTTAAGTGCTTTTTATGAATGAATTCGTTTAATCTTTATAACAATTCTATGAGGCAAGTGTGGTTATCGTCTAAAAATAATAAGCACACTTACTTATATACACAATATTTATATACATAACTATTTAAACTTGGCTTAAATTGAGGCCAGTACCTTATAGCGTCTTCTTGAAATGTCTGGTTAATTAGACTGGGCGTGGTGGCTCACGCCTGTAATCCCAGCACTTTGGGAGGCCAAGGCAGGCAGATCACGAGGTCAAGAGATGGAGACCATCCTATCCAACATGGTGAAACTCCGTCTCTACTAAAAATACAAAGATTAGCTGGGCGTGGTGGCACGTGCCTGTAGTCCCAGCTACTCGGGAGGCTGAGGCAGGAGAATCTCTTGAACCCGGGAGGTGGAGGTTGCAGTGAGCCGAGATTGCGCCACTGCACTCCAGCCTGGCAACAGAGCGAGACCCCGTCTGAAAAAGAAAAAAAGAAAGAAATGTCTGGTTAGTCTGTAATTTGGAGGATTTGCTGTTCATCCAATCAGAAATCCTTCATGCCACAGCTTTTCCTGCATCTCCTTCCTGTTTCCTAGGCGCTCAGCAGGGACTGAGGAATGTGATCCGGCTTTTACTTTTGTTTGGCACAAGTTAGAAAGTTCATTTACTCCTTTAAGAAACTTCTTTATCAGGTGATATTTTTCCATGTTAAAGAGTGGTAAAATGTTTTGAGATATATGTGGTATTTATAAAAACATCCACTTACCATTTGATAGTTAGAATTTTAACATATTTGAGCCTATATTAAGTATTAATAACACAATGTCTTTAGCAAATTGATAAAAACATTTTGCCTTTTTACATTTAAAAAGAGGCTTAGGCTGGGTGCGGTGGCTCATGCCTGTAATCCCAGCACTTTGGGAGGCTGAGGCAGGTGGATCACCTTAGGTCAGGAGTTCAAGACCAGTCTGGCCAATATGGTGAAACCCTGTCTCTACTAAAAATACAAAAATTAGCCAAGCATGGTATTGCATGCCTGTAATCCCAGCTACTCGGGAGACCGAGGCAGGAGAATCGCTTGAACCCGGGAGGTAGAGGTTGCAGTGAGCCAAGATCATGCCACTGCACTCTGGCCTGGACAACAGAGCAAGACTCCCATCTAAAAAAAAAAATTGCCGGGCCTGGTGGCTCAGGCCTGTAATCCCAGCATTTTGGGAGGCTGTGGCAGGCAGATCACGAGGTCAGGAGTTCAGGATGTGCCTGGCTAACATGGTGAAACCCCATCTCTACTAAAAATACAAAAATTAGCTGGGCGTGGTGGTGCACACCTGTAATCCCAGCCACTCAGGAGGCAGGAGAATTGCTTGAACCTGGGAGGTGGAGGTTGCATTGAGCCGAGATGACATCACTGCACTCCAGCTGAGGCAACAGAGTGAGACTCTGTCTTAAAAAAAAAAAAAGCTTTAATAAAATCATACTCTTTTTTTTATTTGGTGATTAACATGTTTGAGTTTCTGCGACCCTTGTGGGGAGGGTATTTGATGAGAATCTAAGTGAACACTTCATTGTTAGAGCAAATCAGGCCCATGAGTTTCAGAAGGGCTCATGTATTAGTTCTGCAGCATACTACAAATTTCTAAAATTTATAATATTTGTCGTCGTATTCATTTCCTATGTTTTGGAAATATACCTCAGAATGCTTTTTTACAACTCTCTCAAATAATTTTTTATCCCCAAGTTTTGAAGGTTAGTGTATTTGTTTCCTGTGGCTTCTGTAACAAATTTCCCAAACTTGGTGGCTTAAACGACAGAGAGGTGTTCTCTCACAGTTCTGGAAGCCAGAAATCTGACATCAAGTTGTCAGTGGGGAACCCCTCTGGCTCCTCCGGGCAGAGTCCACTCTTTGCCTCTTGCACCTTCTGGTGGCTGTTTGCATATTTTGGCTGTGGCCCTATCTTTCTCTGCTCATCTTCACGCTGCCTTCTCTTCTGTGTGCCTGTGTCTTCTCCAATCTTGGTTTCTCTACCACCTCTCTTTTATAAGTACTTGTCATTGGAGTTAGGGCCCACCTAAGTAATCTCGAATCATCTCCTTTGTTGTAAAATCCTTAGCACATCTGCAAAGACCCTTTTCCCAAATAAGGTCACGTTCATAGGTTCCAGGGATTTGATGTATATATCTTCTGGTGGTCATTTTTTGGCCTACCACAGTTAAAATGACTATTATATAAAATATTACTAAAATATATTACTTATTTTGAAATGTTAAAAAAAGTTCATTATTTATTATTATTTTATTATTTTTCCGTCTGTTGTGACTTGCTTATTTTTATTTATTTATTTTAAATTATTTTTTTGTAGAGACAGGGTCTCACTGTGTTGTCCTGGCTGGTCTCAAACTCTTGACCTCAAGAAGTCCTCCTGCCTTGGCCTCTGAAAGTGCTGGGATTACAGGTGTGAGCCACCTTGCCCGGCTGTTAATGACTTTTTTAAAGTGTGGACTTTCTGATATTGAGAATATATAAAAATATTTCTAGTAGTGGCTATGATATTTCTGTAACGTGAGGACATTTGAGTTATAAAATAAGGAGTATTTGGCTTCCTTATGCAAAGAATATATTTATTTAGATAACAAAATTGTCATGTATAACTGTCACATTAATTGATATGTTCTGACCTCCCAGGTTGCCCAGTGTTTCTTCTCAGCCACTACCCTAGCCCCTCAAAACTGGGTCCAGCCTGCCCCAGTCCTAGCCTGGGCCTGATAGAGTAGGGAAGGTATTGCTCACTAGTGACCCTTGTGGGAAGTTGTGTTGTTTTAATATTGGTCTTTGACCTGGCCTGGGACAAACCCAGGTGATCCTTGAAGCTGTAGCTTTTTCAAGTCTCTGGTGTCTGTTTTAGCTTCAGTTCCACAGCCCTGCCCAGAGCCCAGCCCCACTGGACTCTGACAACCTGTGTTGTCCTGGCCAGCCTGTCCTCCAGAATCTTAGATGTTTCCCCCTTACCCAGCCACTTGCTGGGGTTCATAGATAATGACACTGTGGTGCCCCCCTCCTGTCCTTCCTGCTCCCCTATTTGTTGGATGGCCTACCTTCTCCCCACACCCAGTATTTGTTGGGCTATGTATTCCAGCCGCTGCAGCACTCTGGAGTACTAGTTATCCCAGCATTCTTAGGAAAACTGGCTCTTCTCCTCCTTTTCTTCTTTCTTTACTTTTTTTCTTCCATTTTAGAAATGAAGAGGAATACATTTTCATATCTTTACCTTTACTTGATGCCTCTGAGTGATCATTACTGGTGTCTGTTAACAAAAGAATGCAACTGTTAGAGTTTGAGCTCTTTGGTTTGCATAATAGTTGCCAAATTTTTGTGTCTCCCACAGTCAGGCTGTCTGCTGCTCCTCTTCTCTTTTGAAATCATACAGTCTTTCTGATTTTTTCTTATTAGATTGGGAAAGCTAGAATTGTGAGGTAGCTAAGTGTCTAAGGCTCAGAGTGGGGGCTTCCTGGCTCTCCAGGGCCTTGGCTTAGGGACACTGTTTTGGTTGCCCAGAGGCTTTTTGCTTATTTCTTAGTTACTAAAGCTGTGTTCTTGGCTGAAGTTTTTAGATAAAAGTGCAGTCGCTCAGATATTTTCCCAGCTCTGGAGCTTTATATGCATCAGTGTATGCCTCTCTGGTCTTCGTTGTTCCATAACTTCATTATCATTGCCAGAAATATTAAGTGGACTGTTGTTTGCATAACCTTAGAATCACTCATCACAAAGCACTGAGATTCAGATTGCTGAGCCCTTGGACTGGGGGCAATTATTTCTGTACCTCAATTCTACTAAGTAGGATTTAAAGGAGTTACTATAGGCCGGGCGCGGTGGCTCACGCCTGTAATCCCAGCACTTTGGGAGGCCGAGACGGGCGGATCACGAGGTCAGGAGATCGAGACCATCCTGGCGAACATGGTGAAACCCCGTCTCTACTAAAAAATACAAAAAAAAAACTAGCCGGGCGAGGTGACGGGCGCCTGTAGTCCCAGCTACTCGGGAGGCTGAGGCAGGAGAATGGCGTAAACCCGGGAGGCAGAGCTTGCAGTGAGCTGAGATCCGGCCACTGCACTCCAGCCTAGGCGACAGAGCGAGACTCCCTCTCAAAAAAAAAATAATAATAAAATAAAATAAAATAAAGGAGTTACTATAAATGTTTCTTAATACTGATGTAACTGGTCTTGATTTTTGTGTTTTTGTGTGAAAGCCTTTCACACATACTTTCTAGGTCAATTTAGCATGTATGAATAGGTTCACTAGTGCCTACGTGAGGTGGTTAGACCTGTGGTTTTTATGTCATCCTCCAGCCTTCTGCCCAGTTTCATGTCACATATTTTTTTCTGTTTTCAAGGCTGTGAGGGTGCCAGGAGTAAGTGAAAACATGTTTTAGTTTCCAGTTGTGGTCCTGAACCATTTCCACTTGTGGCCAGACATAGGTCTTTCTCAGCTGACAAATAATTATTGAGAAAAGCAGCATGAACAGTCTAGGTTCACGGATATGCCAGTAACTTTTCTCCCTGTGGCGAGAGTTACACTCATTGTGGGTCCTCAAACTGAGTCTTCTTAGTAGGTTATTGACTGCGTTCTGTGGAGTCCTCCTGCCCCAGCGAGCAGCCTACACCCTCCGCACCCTCCCTTTTTACTATTCTGTGGCTGATCTCGCATTTATAAAAAAGGAAGTCGGGCTGTAGACATGTTAACTATGTAAATGATTAATTATCCATAATTGCATTTAAAGACCTGTGGCATAAACTTCAGCTTTCACAGAGACTTGAAAATTAAGAGGCACAACCTTAATCCCTAAAGTGTAAGTGAAGCCTGTGCAGGAGCCATTCATTGAGTGTTTGGCCTGGGGAATGTGGCTTAATTCAATGGTTATATTGTTTGTTTTTTTATTTTTCTAAATTAATGTATTAACATTATTACCATTTGTTTATTCCTTTTTAGAAGAATATTCTATAATATTTTGCCTTTTAAAAAGTCTTTGTAAAGTGAAGGAATGTTGAAAACTGGGAAGTTCCAAAAATGACCTACCTCAGCCTCTTCTGTGACAGTGAAAGAAGCGAAGGACGCAGGTCCGCCCTGCCTAGTGTAGCCTGTTCATTCTCTCCGGAGGCTCCTGGTTTCTCCAGGTCCCAAGAGATCACCAAGTTCTCTGTTGCTTGCCTTCTTGTTCTCATCTTTCATCCTACCCTGTTTTGTAGAACAGGATTCATTCCTGTTGGGCTCCACAGTTTGTTCTCTTTCTTTAGCACTGGGGTGGGGAGTCAAAGCCTGTGCTGCTGAAGGTGGGTTTCCTCGTGTCATCCTGTGGTAGTGAGAGACACTCTCTGCCCTGAGGTCTTGGGCCTTCACTCTGTGTTGCTTCCCTTCTCAGTTGGCTGTCCTCTGGAGCATTTCCTCCTGTCGGTGGTGACCTCCAAGAAAGGCACTCTATTCTCCCTTTCTACCATGGAGAAAACACTGAGGTTTAGTGAGACCATTAATTTGCCTAATATCACACAGCTTGTGCCAGAGCTAATGTTTGAATCAAAGCCAGAGCCAGGCCAGGAGCTGTGGCTCACACCTGTAATCCCAGCACTTTGGGGTGCCGAGGTGGGACGATTGTTTGAGACTAGCCTGGGCAACACAGCGAAGACTCTGTCTCTCTCTATTTAAAAAACAATATATGAGTTTTTAAATTTAAATTAAAAGCGCAAGCCAGAGCCAGGAACCCTATCCTGCTTAGGTTTCAGCTTTGGAGAACTCCTGAACTTGTGCTTTTGGTACCAGTACCTCCTGAGGCCCTTCTTGGTGTTGGTGTTTGTGTGAAGACAGTGTCAGATAGAGCCTTAAAATAGAATAGACAGAGGGTCAAAATTGGTGAAGAGTTCAGAGTTTGGTTTGGTTTGTGTTTTCAAAATAGCTTACCTTCCTCAGTTGAAGGGCAGCATTTGATGCTTACTTGCTAATCTATCCTGGCTGAGGCTCCTTTCCTGGGGGTCTCTTAGAAGACCTTCAAAAACACCACAGCCAGGAGACTGTGACCTGCTAATTTCCAGGCATAATATTATGTGGGAACTAATTGCAAATGAGATATATGGCAGTGCTGTATCAGCCCAAGGAAATTCAGTTATAAGGGAGATGTTACCTAGATATATTACTGCCAATTTTTACTATAATAATAATACTGCTTATTTCTCCTAGAATAGTGTTTTTTATTTGGTTGTTGCTGTTCATAAAGCATAGGCAAGTCAATCATATTACACTGGTTGTTGATTTTCAAAACCTACTCTGTGAATGCATTTTAGATTTTCCAGACTGAGCAAATGTTATCCCCATCAGCTTTCATTTAGCACTTTGAGTGTGTTCATGGATGGCGGGTTTTTTGTTAGTTTGTTTACATGTGTGTCTTTCCTCTTTTCCGAACTGCTGGCTCCCTCCTTTCCTCCACCCACCCTCATCCCCCAGCCCCAAGTTAAGAAAAGACAGTGTGCTTGCTTTGTCATTGCAGCCGAAAAAGTCCCTGTGCCCATTGCTCCCACCAGATTGCCTGTCCTAAACTGCCCCAGTAGCAACATTCTAGGGTAGGGACATCTTCCTAAAACATAGGTTTATGTTAGAATCTTCTTGCTACTACTTGCTAGGGAAGTGGCCTAGAGAAACGTACTGAACCTCTCGATTTCATTTCCTCATTTTTAGTACTCTTGCCATGGAAGAGAGGCATGTGGAATGATGAAATCATAAAGACCTAACACAGTTCCTAGCACGCTGTGCACTGCTCAGCAAATGTTGCGACCCCCTCCTTTCTTCCATGTGACTCCAGGGGCTGGCACATAATTCCTGCAACATTGTAGTTTCAGAAAGTGATGGAAAGAGGGAGGGAAGGTTGGTTCAATAACTGTATATTTCCTTCTGAAAATTAACTGGACCTTTCTCTCAAACCCTACCCTTTGCAGTTAAATTCTTTATCTTTTCCATTATCCCTGAATTTTGCTCCCATAAGACCATTCGGACAAATTTTAGCCTCTCTGGTACCTAATAGCATTATTTGAAATGATAGTGGCCAAATAAAAATAAACATTGTGCTCTTAGTTTCAAGTCTAGTTTTTTTTAACATTTATGTGTTTCATATGTTTGGCACTAGGTCATCGATGACAGAGGTATAAATGAAATGTATTCATATTTGTGAATTATGGTTATAAGAAATTTTTTTCTTTCTTTGTTTTTGTTTTTGTTTTTTTTTTTTTTTTTTTTTTTGAGACAGAGTCTCACTCTTTTTGCCCAGGCTAGAGTGCAGTGGCGTGATCACGGCTAACTGCAACCTCCACCTCCCGGGTTCAAGGGATTCTTCTGCCTCAGCCTCCTGAGTAGCTGGGATTACAGGCGCACGCCACCACGCCCAGCTAATTTTTATATTTCTTTTTAGTAGAGATGGGGTTTCACTATGTTGGCCAGGCTGGTCTCAAATTCCTGACCTCAAGTGACCTGCCCATCTTGGCCTCTCAAAATGTTGGGATTACAGGTTTACAGGTGTGAGCCACCACACCCAGCCAAGAATTTTTTTTTTTTTTTTTTTTTTTTAAGACAAGAGTCTTGCTGTGTCACCCAGGCTAGAGTGCAGTGGCGCCATCTTGGCTCACTTCAACCTCCGCCTCCCAGGTTCAAGCAATTCTTCTGCCTCAGCCTCCCAAGTAGCTGGGATTACAAGTATGTGCCACCATGCCTGGCTAATTTTTGTATTTTTGGTAGAGACGGGGTTTCACCATGTTGGCCAGGCTGGTCTCGAACTCCTGACCTCAGGTGATCCGCCCATCTCAGCCTCCCAAAGTGCTAGGATTACAGGTGTAAGCCACCGCGCCTGGCCAAGAAATTTTTAAATTTTGTTTTGAACATATTTCAGCAAGGTCTTTCTCACTTATCTTAATAGTTGAAATAATTAATTAAAACTATATGAAGAATTTTAAGATTTATTCCAAATCCTTCCTTTTTTCCTTTTTCAGTTATTTTGACAGTTTATTGTGATATATAAACAGGTATTTTGCATAACAAAATACTTTGATGTGTGATATTGTTCTTAGTGGACTGGAATTATTTAATTAGCCTGAATGCAGTCAAACTTAAGTAGGCTTTTTATATAGTTATTATAATGGCTGTATTTGAAAAGTATGCTTTGGCGTAGTAGAAACTGCCAGATGCAATGCCATTTGATCTAAAAAGGTCACAGGAAAAGGGACATTTAAATTAAGTTATAAATTACAATTGAAGAACAATATTTTGATGTGTGAGACCAGAGATGTCAGAGCAGGGAGGTGTAATTCATGGGTTCATTATAGAACAGAGGTGCCTGACAGCTGAGCCATGCCAAAAGGAAAATTTATTTGCAACCTCACGCAGACAGAAAATGGTAGCTGAGAAGCCAGAATAGAAACTTGAAACCTTGTGGTAATACGCAGAGTTTATGCTAATAAGACTGCCTGAGACCTAGAGATGTTTAATGACTGCTGTAATATTAATGAGGTGCTTGGACATGTGCACATTTTCAATCTTATTAAAATTAAGGCCTCATCCTTGCTCTATAAAATAACACACTTTAAAACCATGCATTAAGGTGGATTCCCCCACCTCTGCCCAACATACAGATCTGCTGGAATTTCAGAATTGTTTAGGCAAGAGAGTTAAAGCTTTAAACAAGATTTTTATCCATGGTAGCTTTGAGGAAGGATATAATTTAATGTTTACAGCAATCCATGAGAGAAGTTCAATCATGAGTTAATTAAACTGTAGGCCGTCATTAAGTATTATTTATTCTTTCGAGAAGCTTGCCAGTAAAGCACTTATATATATTAAATTATAGAAAGTAATAAGCATGGAATAATTTGTCAGGCAGAGTGAGAGTAGCAGATTTAACTTGGGCAATTATGCAGAAATGTTTTTCTTGTAGCATGATCCTTTCCTTCTGCTAATCAGGAGGAGGTCAGAGGCTATAGTAAGACAATTGCAGATGTGTAGTGACTAGTGGCATTGTTGGCTCAATTGAACCTCTTGTTTGAATAGTGTTAGGTGAGAGCCATGTATCTGAAGTATTACTCCCCATGATGATATCACTGTACAGCTTACAGCTATTTTACATTTCAGAGTATCTTGACACATTTTGTCTCATTTAGCGCTTTCCATTGTTCTGTGACACAGCTGAGGGCTGGTGGTGTTAGGCCCATTTAACAGATGAAAACCTCAACTCAGCTGGTTTGGGACAGGGCTCTTGGCAAGAATCTGTCACTTGCCTCACATCCTGTGTATTTTCACTAGGCTGCAGAAGGTATTGACAAGTTGATAATTTATTGTAGCACATAGAGTTAGTTACTGAGAGTTTTTTATGCAACTAGCTAAATATATCCAGTTACTGTGGCACAGTGTCTTTGGCTTTGGATGAATCAGTGCAGTGGTTGCTTTTGTTATAGTGGAGCCAAATGAAGTGTTTGTTATTCAGAAGTTACTATTGTTTTTAGCACTAGAATCCCCTACGAAGTCCACTTTGCATAGTTCATGCATGCCTGTCTTTGCACACCACCGTATCCCTCCCCATTGCTAGCTTTCAGAGTTGCTTGGTGTAACTCTTGGTTGAATGAATGGAAGCAAAGAGAATATGGTGTGAGCAGCCTGCCTCTGAGGCTGGAATGTCCTGCTAGATCTCAAGCACACCAAGGACTTCTGCTGCAGAAGGTGTGGCAGAAGAGGGCTAGACACCACATAGGGAAAGAGTTCACTTACGTTTCTTCTTTCACAGTGAACAATCAAAAACGAAGGAAAGATCACATCTCAGAGGATTCCATGGAGCACACCCAGAGACCAAAGGCCAATTGATAGAAAACACCAAAACAGGGATAGTTCTGAGATGGAATGACTTGAAAGGCTGGTGGATTGTTGAAGAAATCACTATTTTGTTACAGGATTCCCTAATCATAAATCTTAGGTTTTGACCTGTGGTTTAGGGAAGACAGGTTTTATTTGGGTAGAAGTGCAGTCATGCAGTTTAGTGATGTGGAAAAGAGGCGGAAAGATTTTCAAGTAAATGTTTCCTTGATCATTGGATTTGGGGGGGGGAAAAACCCACCACTGCCACACACCTGTGGTAATGAATTTGAAAGTGCTTTCTGCTAAATGACATCCTGCTATAGTGACTGCATGGGGGTGGCAAAAGATCTAAGTGCTTCTCCCTTCCTTAGCTTTCAAAGATTGGAAGCTCACTGAGTCAGGATGCTTTATATTGGTCCCTGCTTTTTGTACTGATCTTTTTCCAGTAGCTCCAAAATGTACAGTTCTCTGTACTCTACATTAAAATTGCATTTAATCCCAGATTTTACCAGCCTGGCTTGGCTGCAAAATGGACAGAAAGGTTTAAATATCTTGCTTTAATTGCTTTTCTGTGGCTACAAAGTGAAGCTGTAAGACGTTTGAGAGGTGTTTCTTTTTTCCCCATCTTCATTGCAGTTTATTTTGAACAGCCTTCTTAGGGAAATGGTAGAAAATCTTATTCACATTAAAGGACATTTTACCTTAGCAGTATTGGGAAGCCTGTGTTTAATTTCCTGACTGTAGACGTAGCTGTGTGGTCATGATCAGGTGTTTAAAATTTGAAATCTATATGGGCCGGGCGCGGTGGCTCAAGCCTGTAATCCCAGCACTTTGGGAGGCCGAGACGGGCGGATCACGAGGTCAGGAGATCGAGACCATCCTGGTGAACACGGTGAAACCCCGTCTCTACTAAAAAATACAAAAAACTAGCCGGGCGAGGTGGCGGGCGCCTGTGGTCCCAGCTACTCGGGAGGCTGAGGCAGGAGAATGGCGTAAGCCCGGGAGGCGGAGCTTGCAGTGAGCCAAGATCGCGCCACTGCACTNAATGGCGTAAGCCCGGGAGGCGGAGCTTGCAGTGAGCCAAGATCGCGCCACTCCACGCCAGGGTGAGAGACAGAGCCTGTCTCTCAAAAAAAAAAAAAAAAAAAAAAATTTGAAATCTATGTAATGTTTTTCAGAATATGAAATTATGGCAATCCTTCAGAACTTGATGTTGTATTAGAGGGGAATGTTTCTAAGGATAATTTTTAGAAATTTAAGATAGCCAGTGTTTTGATAAATTTACCAGTTCTACTTTATGTAAGGAATATAGTTGAAATATCCAGTTTAGCTCTTTCTTGAGCATTATTTCTTGAACATTATCCTCATCTAAAGAAAAATTTTGGCTGGAGGCAGTGACTCATGCCTGTAATACCAACACTTTGGGAGGCCGAGGTGGGCAGATCACCTGAGGTCGGGAGTTCAAGACCAACCTGGCCAACATGGCGAAGGCGAAACCTCATCTCTACTAAAAATACAAAAATTAGCTGGGCATGGTGATGTGCGCCTCTGTAGTCCCAGCTACTCGGGATGCTGAGGCAGAAGAATCACATGAATCCGGGAGGCAGAGGTTGTAGTGAGCCAAGATCATGCCACTGCACTCCAGTCTAGGCAACAGGAGTGAGACTCTGTCTCAAAAAAAAGAAAAAGAAAGAAAATCTTCATAATCATCCAGAAAGCAAACTCCTTTTAAGAAGAGTTATTTGGGGCAGGTGCAGTGGCTCATGCCTATAATCCCAGCACTTTAGGAGGTCTAGACAGGAAGATCACTCAAACCCAGGAGTTTGAGACCACACTAGGCGGCATAGTGAGTCCGTCTCTACAAAAAATAAAAAAAATTAGCCAGGCGTGGTGGCGTAGGCCTGTAAGCTGAGCTACTTGGGAGGCTGCGGCAGGAGGATTGCTTGAGCCCAGGAATTCAGGCGAAAGTGGGCTGATTGTGCCATTGCACTCTAGCTCGGGCAACAGAGTGAAACTATTTCTCAAAAAAAAAAAAACCAAAAAAACAAAAAAACAGCAACCGCAGGCAGCATGGCAAAACCCTATTTCCATCAAAAATTAGGAGTGGTGCACAACTGTCCTAGTACTTTGGTGGCTGAGGTGGGAGGACTGCTTGAGCCCAGAACATTGAGGCTTCAGTGAGCCATGATCGTGCCACTGCACTAACAGCGTGGGAGACAGAGCCAAGACTCTGTCTCAAAGAGAGAAAAAAAGAAGGGCTATTTGATATATCCCAGCACCTAGGAGAGTGCCTGGCATAGTTGAACACTCAATAAATGTGTTGAAGGAAAGAAAAATGTCCTGATCACCAGTAATTTTCCTTAAATGTTGTAAAGGTAAGTTTCCCTATTAGGAAGCTGTGTGGGCCATAACAACTTCTAGTGTGTTAAAAGTGTATCTTTAATAAAAAGACAGGCCAGGCACTGTGGCTCACACCTGTAATCCCAACACTTGGTCATGAGGTCAAGAGATCGAGACCATCCTGGCCAACATGGTGAAACCCCATCACTACTAAAAATACAAAAATTAGCTGGACATGGTGGCGCGCCTGTAGTCCCAGCTACTCGGGAGGCTGAGACAGGAGAATCGCTTGAACCTGGGAGGTGGAGGTTTCAGTGAACCGAGATTGCGCCACTGCACTCCAGCCTGGTGGCAGAGCGAGACTCTGTCTCCAAAAAAAAGATATAAAGTATTTCTTTAAAGATGTAAAACTCTGTCTTGGAATTTTCTCAGACAAGATTTCTACAAGGTAGAAGTCAATGTCTATAACATTAAGAAGATAGTGCCCCTTTAGAAAAAGTCCCCTTGGTTCCCTAAGGAGAAAAAGTCCCTTAGGTTCCCTAAGGAGGAGGGCACACCAGAACAGCCACTTGACCAAGTTTTATACTTGCCCCTGTGACATACTGATGATAGCGCAATAATATTCTTCATCCATTGAAGAAATATTTCATCACTTTGGGGCCGGGCATGGTGACTCACGCCTGTTGTAATCCCAGAACTTTGGAGGTGGGTTGATCACCTGAGGTCAGTTCAAGACCAGCCTGGCCAACTTGTTCATCTCTACTAAATTACAAAAATTAGCTGGGCATGGTGGCGGGTGCCTGGAATCCTAGCTACTCGGGAGGCTGAGGCAGGAGAATCACTTGAACTGGGAGGCGGAGATTGCAGTGAACTGAGATTGCACCACTACACTACAGCCTGGGCAACAGAATGAGACTCCGTCTCCAAAAGAAAAGAAAAGAAAAAAATGTATCACTTTGGGTAAATAATCCCACACTTTTTACTTTTCAGATGTATCTTTGTGTAGGGGTGAGGACAGGTAGGGACTCTCAGTACTTACTGGTATCATCGGAAAGTCAGGAATAGGGACTTTTTTTTTTTTTTTTAAGGAATAGGGATATTTTAAGAGGGCAGCCAGACAAACAGGTCAAACAAAAGGAGAGAATCCTCCATTATTTAGAGAATAGAGTAGGGAAGGAAGCTCGAGTTACCATGTTATTGGAATAGCTTCTTCAGGAGAAACTGCCATCTGAAATAAAGTTTTGTGAAGGAAGTGTGAATGCCAAGCTCATCACTAGAAACTCAGCTGAGGGGCATTGTGCAGCTGCAGCCGTGCTGTCTGTAAACGGAACAACCTTAACGAGATGTTCAGCACTTCAGTGGAAGCATCTCTTCCAGCTAGAGTTTAAAGCTCTTCTTGGTTCACCAGAAGGCCGGAATGCCGGAGGGATTAATGATATTTTATTGAACTTCATCCACTCAGCAGTTTGCTTTTGGAGTGGGCTTTATGTTCTTATGAGCAATTTCCTGGTAGCAGGCACGTAAGATTTTATTTTTCTTATTACTATTATTATTTTTTTGAGACGGAGTCTCACTCTGTCTCTCAGGCTGGAGTGCAGTGGCACCATCTCAGCTCACTGCAACCTCTGCCACCTGGGTTCAAGTGATTCTCCTGCCTCAGCCTCCCAAGTAGCTGGGATTATAGGCACCTGCCACCACGCCTGCCTAATTTTTGTAGTTTTTTAGTAGACATGTGGTTTCACCATGTTGGCCAGGCTGGTCTTGAACACCTGACTCTGTGATCCACCAACCTCAGCCTCCCAGAGTGCTGGGATTACAGGCGTGAGTCACCGCACCCAGCCAAGATGTTAAAAATCAAAATTTTTCCTGTATGTGATACCAGAGTTTTAATCAAATTTCATTTAACCTGGGTAATTTGATGTGACACATAAGTGGTTTTTGTTTATAGCTTAACAAAATTTTTTCTGTCTCTGAGAAGACTACTCTGTAATCTGGAAAGTTAATCAAACTTGAGATGAGGCCAATTCTTCTTCTTTTTTTTTTTTTTTCTTTTCTTTTTAAAAGATGTAGCTAACATATGTTTTCTAATATTATCCTCACATATCCCTAAGAGGTTGATGTTATTGTTTTATCCATTTTTAAAGATGTCAAAATTAAGGCACAAAAATGATAAGTAACTCTCTCAAGGTCATGTACCTAGTAAATACTAGAGCTGGAGTTGGAATCCAGGCAGTTTGACTCCAAAGTCCATAGTTTTTCCCGCTTTTCCTTTTTCTTTTTTTTTTTTTTTTTGGAGACAGGGTCTCACTCTGTCACCCAGACTTGTAGTGCAGTGGTGTGATCAAGGCTACCGCAGCCTTATCCTCCCAGGCTCAAGCCGTCCTTTCACCTCAGCCTCCTCAGTAGCTGGGACTACAGCTGGTACTGTAGGCACATGCCACCACGCCCAGCTAATTTCTTAAATTTTTAGTAGAGATGAGGTCTCACTATGTTGCCCAGGTTAGTCTTGAATTCCTGAGCTCAATCTTCCTACCTCAGCCTCCCGAAGTGTTGGGTTTACAGGTGTGAGCCACTGTGCTTAGCCTCACACTTTTCTTATAATTAATTACCCCATACAGTATAATTACCTCTTATAAAAGTTGTTAATTTTGTCATGAGCTTTTCATTAGAAATTTATGATTTGATCAACTTCATTTAGTTTCAAATTATCACTAAAATGTGTGCTTTTTGCATTAAATAGGCATGTAATTCTTTCTATCATTCAGTTCCCATCCACGTTGACCTGTGATTATAAATCCGCATTGTATTTTTTTTTTTTTTTTTTTTTTTGAGACGGAGTCTCTCTCTGTCACCCAGGCTGGAGTGCAGTGGCCGGATCTCAGCTCACTGCAAGCTCCGCCTCCCGGGTTCACGCCATTCTCCTGCCTCAGCCTCCCGAGTAGCTGGGACTACAGGCGCCCGCCGCCACGCCCGGCTAAGTTTTTTTATTTTTAGTAGAGACGGGGTTTCACCGTGTTAGCCAGGATGGTCTCGATCTCCTGACCTCGTGATCCGCCCGTCTCGGCCTCCCAAAGTGCTGGGATTACAGGCTTGAGCCACCGCGCCCGGCCTTCGCATTGTATTATAGAACTTGACAAATGTCTGCTTGTTATTAAGCAAAGTATGAGAATATTTAAAAAAGTATTATTTGTTATTAAGCAAAGTATGAGAATATTAAGCAAAGTATGAGAATCTGACTTTATTTCAGATCTTTTTATACCTCTGAAAGAAGGCTAGATTGGATAGTTTTCAAACATTTGCAAATCATAGTAGTATTTTATTTTTAGAGTCTAATGATAGTGATAAATTAGTCTAATGATAAATAATAATAAAAATAGATAAGTTAATATTTACTCATTGCGCCACCACTCCCAAGTGGGATCCAGTGTTGATCATTGTGGCAGGTCTTTTGTTTTAAGGTAGTTGATTTATTGTTATAGCTCATGTACAGCCTGGACTTCCCAGTCTTGATTTAAAATAAGTTAATGTCCTCTAAACTGTGAGAATGCTCTGGAAATTCAAATTTTTAATGCTTTCTGTTTTGCTGAATAAGCATTGAAAATGGATGTTTGGGCCAGGCGCGGTGGCTCACGCCTGTAATCCCAACACTCTGGGAGGCCAAGGCGGGTGGATCACAAGGTCAGGAGATCGAGACCATCATGGCTAACATGGTGAAACCCTGTTTCTACTAAAAATACAAAAAATTAGCCGGGCGTGGTGGCGAGCGTCTGTAGTGCCAGCTACTCTGGAGGCTGAGGTGGGAGAATGGCGTGAACCCGGGAGGCGGAGCTTGCAGTGAGCCGAGATTGCGCCACTGCACTCCAGCCTGGGCGACACAGAGAGACTCCGTCTCAAAAAAAAAAAAAGAAAATGAATGTTTGTGATATTCCTTTCGTTAGCAGTTAAATAGTTGGAAGAGAGACTTGCAGTGTGTGTTTCAGCATTTATTTATTGATTTCATTCAACAAATATTTACCACTGCCAGCTTACTGTGTGCCCAGCCCAGGGGCTCCAGCAGTTGCCAGGAAGGCATCTGCATGTCCTCCTGAGTCTTCTGTTAGAAAGAGGAAACACATGGCTCTCTCCTCTTGTGATTCCATAGGTCTTTGCCTAAACCGAAGGGAGAGTAATTATTACAACCTACTTGATCTTGTCATTTTGTATGTTTTGTATCCGTACCAATTTGTAAGTTTCCTGGAAATAAGGACTGTGACTTAATAAGATTTGTTCTTTACATGTCTTGAATGTTCAGCTTTACTTGTCCTGAATGTTCAACAAATGCTGGCTCATTGCTGAAATAAGAGATTGAAGCACGAGTGAAAAGATCAGAATGTCCACTGCATAAGAACAGGGATTTCTGTGTTGTTTACTGCTGTGTCCCAGAATCTAGTATTTTATTTAGGAAGTTAGCAAGTTTTTCTGGAGTATTACCTTATACTATGGACTGTGTTCAGCACTGGAGATACAAGTCTTAGACAAAATCATTCTTTGTGTCAGAAGACTAGACGTGTAAAGGAAAGATTTCCGATGAGAATTCTGAGTGACAGCCTCAGTATGGTGAGGTAGATAAAGCAAGAGAGGATCTTTGCACCTGCTGTTTCTCTACATCATCTGCAAGTTGGAACTCAGAAACTAGGAGTGTCTGGAGCATCTTTGCAAGGTGGGAAGGAGTCCATGGTGCCAGACACTACACAGGGTTGAAAAGATGCAGGATGAGAAAAGTTGATTAGCGTTGACAAGAAACAAGTCTGGTCCTAAAGGGAATATGTAGATAAACCTGCATCTTTATTCATATGTACTGAAAAACTAGCATACTATCACAGACTTACGTTCTTTAAAAAGCTCTTAAATTTTAGACACTTTAAATTTTTTTGTGTGTGTGAAATTAGCACAGTTGAAAAACTTAAGAAATGCTAAAAAGAAAGAACATAATCAAGTATGACTTTATGCTGCTTTGCGGAGAATGAGGCAAGAGTAGGGGTCCTCCTGGCTGGGTTGGAGTCTTGGCTTCACCACCTGCTGGCTCAGTGTGGTGAACACCTTTACTTGATCTTTCTGTGCCTCAGTTTCCTCATCTGTGAAATAGGGCGATGATAGCTCCTAAACCATAGATTAAATGAGAGAATACTTTCCCCACAGGATTAGGTAAGATAATGATTACATAGAATGTCCTGAGCACTGGGCAGGGCCAAACATTCCCTAAATGTTTGTTTTATGGGAATATAGGGGTATCCTATTCTTACTTTTGCCAAAATACTCTCTGCCTTGGCTGTCTCCCTCTCCCAGAGCGAGTAGAATAGGGGTTGGGATAGGATGGTCTTGAATGAGAACAAATTCCCGTGTGTACTGAAATGATGGAGTCTCAGTGCCCCTTTCCTGACTCTCCTGTGAGAGAAAGGCAATGTGGAGCTTGCCTTTTATTGATTTGTGTCCTGTCTGTTATTTGGTGCAGTTAACTAACTAAAATTTTTGTTGTTTTAGCTGCATGAAAGCGGTTATGATGCTGGCAAAGCCCTGCAGCGCCTGGTGAAGAAGCCTGTGCCCAAGCTCATCGAGAAGTGCTGGACTGAGGACGAAGTGGTGAGCGGGAACCAGCATTCGCCTTGTGCTCTGGGGCATCGGGCCACCGGCTTCTCAATGTGTGACCTCCCTGCTGCTCAGGGAAAGAGACTCAAGCAGAAGCTTCAGTCATGCAGAATGGCTGTCCGTGGCAGCACCAGGCAGGAGGATGGGGCCTTCAGCCTCATAATTGTACAGAAAGACTTGATTTTAGTAAGATTAGACTTCATAGATGATGGGAAAGATTGTCCAGGTTTCATGGAAAGAAAGGAGAAATTGATAGTTACTCCTAAAAAAAGTTAATTCGAATTCGTTTTTGGTGCAGTCTAGCTTGTGATACCTCCCTATTTAAAGACACAGCATGTTAAAACCCGTGGACATATAACCTAAAGTAGGGTTGGTGACTCGTCTTTTTTTTTTAATCGTAATTATTTTAGAAAAGGGGGTCTTGCTGTGTTGCTCAGGCTGGTTTTGAACTCCTGGGCTCTATCAGTCCTCTTGCCCCAGCTTGTTGAGTAGCTGGGACCGTAGGCATGCTCCACCATGCTTGGCTTGGTGACTTGTTTGTATAGGGTTTATAAGACCCCTGACCTCCTAAAGGACATTGATTACAAGTGGGAAGCAGAGAGTTGATTAAATAAATACCGTGGATTTTACATATTGATTGTGTTGCTGTGGCCTGTTGAAAGAAGTGGGGAGAGAGAAATGTGCCCACAAATACGGCCTTGCAAACCCATGGGTTCCCATCCAGCAGACAGTTTTAATGAAGCTACATCTCCATCTTGTGACTTGTAAAAGGCATTGCTGTAAACGACTTACAGAATTCTTGTGCTTTTGCAAATATAGTCTTCAGTATGAATGTTTACCGCTTGACATTTGCCTTTCAGGTCGAGTGAAATTTAAATGAAGGCTGGCACTAATACACCTATTGATTGCACGTTCCTCTCCTGTATTTAAAATATGCTAACAAAGAATGTTTAGAAATTGTATGTGCTTTCCTGATCCCGCTCTTTCATTGATTCAGCAATATTTACTGAGTGCCTGCTGTGCGCCAGGTGTTGTCCCTCCTTGTGAGTCTTAAGTTTTAAGAGGGTAGACCTTCGTAAATGAGTATGTGTCAGGGGATGGTGAAGCAGATGCAGAATAGGGTAATGAGGGAGAATCAGCTGGGTGGGGTACTATCTTAGCTAAGGGAGGATCAGGAAAGCCCTGGTAAGTAAGTGACATTTAGATGAGACCTTAGTGAAGTGAGGAAGGCAGCCTTTTGGATATTAGAGAATTCTGGGCCCTAAGGTGAAAGCATGCTTGGCATGTTCAAGAAGTAGGCAGGAGTGTTTCTCCAGCACAGCAAGGAGGGGATTGGTAGGAGAGGCGAGTGGTGGGCTTGTGGGAGGGGTGTCCCAGAGAGGGCAGATCAGGTGTGGCCTGTTGGCCTGCCGTCAGGGCGTGGTGATGTGCCCCACATGAGCAGCTTCTGAACAGAGGAGTGACTGGCTCTGACAGTGGGGCTCACTCTGGCCCCTGAGTCGGGTGGTCTCCGGGGGCTGCTGCACACGAGGCTGGGACTGGTGGCTGGGTGGTGTGGCAGCAGTGGTCATGATAAGAAGCAGTGAGATCCAGGCTGCACCTTGAAGGTAGAGAAAAGAGAATTTGCTCCTAGAATGGCTGTGGGTGAGGGTAGGTGAGGGCTGAGGAATGGAAAAAGCTAGGCGGAGCTGAGATGCACTGAAATGGCCCGGAGGGTTTGGTAATGGAGTGCTTGTTGAATAGTCCCTTAAGACTTTAATTGTATCAGACTTACGGAGTTGATGAAGCTGTTTTTTTAAAAAAAAAAAAAAAAAATATATATATATATATATATATATATACACACACACACATATATATATAAATCTTACGTGATTAATAAAAAGAAACATCTTAAACATTTTAAAATGTTTAGACAACGTTAAATTCAGTTTTGAGAAGTCATATTGATACTCTTTTTTTTACAGTAAGCCTCTTTATGTGAGGAGTGCATAAGAGATCCGATTGACAAGATTTTAAAATTCTGCAAAAAGCCTGTGTGGAAGAAACACATAAGGAGATGAAAAGAATGGAACAAGTGTATAGACTGTGGTCATTTAACCACACTTTGTGAGATTGCCTTCATTACTCTCAGCCTGGCCTCGGCAGCCCCAGGGCCTTGTCAGCTTGCAATCCGTGGCTGCTTCTGCTTCTGTCTCTCCCTCAGTTCCTGGCCATCTCCTCTCTCTTCAGTCTCCATGCCCTTTGGCATCCTTTCTCTTTCCCCACCTCTCTGCCTCTTCTTGGTCTCCCACCCTCCCACTCCTCACTAATGCCTCCCAGCCCCTCGCCAGCCATGGCTCTCCTCTCTCCCTTCTTTCATTTCTCTTGTGACCTTTCATTCCCTCTGGAATTTTAAAAATACACAGCCAAAGTCCTTTCTTCCTGCTGAAGGGAAAGCTGCTTTCCTTTTCCTGAAGCGCCTGCTTGTAACATCAGGCAGCTGTTGATTGTCTCCCCATTGCTGCTACTTGGGGATTTGTAGCTGTGAGCTGAGAGGGAAGCCTTGCACATCAGAAACAGCCTTGCTTTATTTTGAAAAACAAAACATGACTCCAAAGTGGTGAATATTTTGAGTATGGAATAATGATCCTTAACTGCATACATCCGTATCCGTTTGGGGTCATTTTTATCATGTTTGCTTCTTGGTTTGAGAAATGTCTTGGCAGTCGTCCAGCCCTTGCAGAGCCTAAGGATCAAATGGTTCCCTTATGTGTAGGAAGTGAAGCTTCACTTTGAAAACCTCAGCAGTGAAGAAGAGAGACAGACTGAATAATTGAGAGGTTGAAGGAAGCTTCTGGTGAATGGATCCAAATCAAATCTTTGAAGAGATTTATGTGGCAACAAGGCAGTCCCCTCTTTACCCTCGCCTGGCTTTGGCTGTGAAAAAACACCTGCTGTGTTCATGTGGCCCCCTTCTGTTGAATTTACCACATTTTCTCACTTCAGGAATCACAGGAATAAGCAAAACAAATGTGTCCCAGCTAACATAAGTACATGGGCCTATCTCCCTTTTTTCCTCCCGGTTTTCTGTATACTTGGAACATTCTAATTATTTTTATTATCATTACTATTTTTTAAGAAATGGGGATCTTGCTATGTTGCCCAGGCTGGACTCAAACTCTTGGGCTCAAGTGATCCTCCCACATCAGCCTCTGAGCAGCTGGGACTACAGGCAAGCCACAATGCCTGGCTAGTTATTATTAAACTTCGCTGCCACTGGTGTGTTAATTTGTTCTAACTACCCAGTGTCTGATCTGACTACAACAGTCTTGATGAATGGGTTTTCCTCGGCATTTACATGAATACTTTGAAGCAGCTGCTCCGTTAGAGGGTTGATGAAATAAGCACCCGAAGGTGTGAGTTCCCTGCTGTTCAGCGGACAGGCTGGGCCTCTGGACCCCCTGGGCCTGGCAGGCCTGCTGCTCTGTGAAGAAACTAACCTCTCGTGCCAGTGCAGAGCCTGCTCATTCTCCAGGCTCAGTTAGGTTCCTGGCCCATCCCTCGGATAGTGCTCCCTCTTCGCACTGTCTCCTCTGTGCGCGTCGCTCACTGGCAGTTCATCCTCTGCCTCCTTGTGCTGACTTCTGACTCCCAGCTGTTTATTCCTTGCGATTTTATTTCCAAGTTGATTGTCCTCCAAGTTTGTAAACTTATTAAGGGTGAGGACTTAATGATGAAGATAATTTCTCTCCATATAAGAGGCTTGAAGAATGTTGATGACTCTTTGTTCAAGGTAATCCTTTTAAAAAGTTCTTCACTATAATTGAGTGTCTTCAATCCAGCATTTTAAAACTTGTAATTGTTAATAGTTATGAATCAGCACATTAAAGAGGAAAACTTCTAAATGCCTCAGAAACCAACCTTAAAAATTTTACTTTTGGAGCCTGGTCAACACAGCAAGACCTTGTCTCCACAAAAAATTAAAAACATAATAAAATAGTTGAACATAGTGCCATGTGCCTGTAGTCCCAGCTACTTGGGAGGCTGAGGTTGGAGAATCACTTGAGTCCAGGAGTTCAAGGCTGCAGTGAACCGTAATCATGGCACTGCACTCCAGCCTGGGCAACGGAGCGAGACTCTGTCTCCAAAAAACAACAATAATAATAATAATAAAAGTACTTTTGGAAAAAGCTCACACATTAAACTCTTTCTTCTTCTTCTTCCTTCTCCTCCTCCTCCTATCACCCAACCTCTTCTTCCTAGGTCTTTCAGATAATCCTGAATTCTGGAGATCTTAGACCTCAGAATCACACAATAGGAGGCCTTTCATCTCAGACTCTCAGTTTATTTCTCTGACAATGTGCATGTATGATGTTCCTAATTGAAGTTGCTTTGGGGCTGAGATAATTTAAATCTTGAACTGAAGCCAAAATGTGCCAATTTCTGTCAAATTCTGTACTGGATACTGCAAATGAATTCTGCTTTTGCCGAGTGTCTGTGAGCAACACCTTGGTAGCCAGCCTGGGTCATGTCTTTCAGGCTAAGTAAACTTCGATCAGAGAAGCATTTTGGAAGAAATGCTAGGTCAGTTTGTGAAGCTTTAAATACCAAGGTATGGGCAAGGATGGAGCCAAAGTAAATGGCTGCCTTCTGCCTCTGAGAGTCACATTGATAGTTAACTCGTTTCACATCTGTTATGCTAAAAATACTGTTCCTTTTCAAGAAGTCATCAATTGGTAGAACTTAGGAAGATAAAGAGGAGGAAATACAGATTAAAACATTTAAAAAAAAAAAAAAAACCCACACAAACAAAACCCTAGATTATTAGGTTTTTAATTAAACATGATGAACACATTCAAATATAACATAAAGGCCCCAGGCTGAGCTGTACCTAATCGAAACAGATTAAGTCACCCTTCCATGCTTGGGTAGTTATTAATTCTGTTTATTTATGCATGCGAGCTGAAGGTAGCATTTGCTGCTGTTGTGTTGGTGCTTATTGCACTGGGATTCCGTTGCCGCCTGATGCTGTGCTCTTAATTAGCATTCAGCTGTTGATTATGGAAATACTGGGGATGCTAATTGAATTCTTTTTAAAATTCAGGGCCTGCATTTTCCTTGTGGAGTTTGGTTTGACTTGCAAGGTTGTAAGATTGGGTGCTCCACTGAGCTGTGCAACTCACTCTTCTCACTCTTTGCTTCCTATCCACTTAACTGTGTTTTGGTTTTTAAAATTATTTTCATGTTGAATTAGCTTTTACCGCAGCAATCCAGGCGTTGCACCGAGTGAAGGTTCTGTTGCTTAGCATGTTACTAGAGGATGTTTTTATTTCATCTTGGGTAACTATAGCTTTTATCTTGAAATACACTACCCATTAAATATTTTATATCAATTTTGATGTAATACATTGAGGTGAACAACTTAGATACAAATAAACTCTGAGATTTTTATCCAAAGATAGTTAATCTGTGGTGGTGATAACCTTAATTGGCCATGTACATGGATTTATTTACAAGTTCATAAATTTTAAAACATCTAAATCTTCCTTCAATTTAAAGCTCAGTCTATCATAAATATAAATGAAAATCTTTCTTTCAAAATTGACACGAGATGGCAAAGTAATTTTCTAAATATTTGTAATCCAGTGAACCCGTGCGGCCAGTCAAGGAATTACTTACACAGAATACACACAAGTATTTGCATCTTCAGATGCCTTTGTTATGCCCTTTTTGGAATGTCTGCTTGAGAAAACATTGTTTTCATTGTTCACTCTTCTCAAGCCATGCGTCTGAATGTGCCAGAAGACAGAGCTGCTTAGTGGGGCAAAAATACAATGAATTTTATTTACTGTTTGCGTGGCAGCTGAGGAAAAATGGAATTCACAGCAAAATCACAGTTAAGGTCCAGTAGCAGCAGGAGGTTGTGGAGGTGAAAACAGCAAAGAGGACAATGACAAAGAGGCTCTCAGAGCTTGTAGTTAATGGTTACATGGATTTCAGATACTAATAATTTTGGTGATTTTGTTTTAAAATTTTACATCCACAATATAGGGGAAGGCTTAGTTATATTTATTTTAGGAATGGTAAAATTTCCAGAGTTATTGACCATTTTATGTAGTCATTCAAAAATGATGATAGGAGAGTCTTGTAGGTCATCTAGTATGAACCTTTTCACTTTCTTATTCTTTTTAGGATTTTGTGCAGATTTTTTTTTTTTAATTGTTAAAACAACATCCTAAAATCATTAAAGGGAATTTAAAACCTCACCACTAACACATAGTCTCACAGCGTCTGGCTTCGTCGTCTCACTTGCTGGCTTCTTGCTCTCTTCTGGTTTTTGTTTATGTACGTACGTGGTTTTATGTCATTGTCAACTTATGTATGCAGGTTTGCATACCTGTGAGTTGAGTCAGAACATTGAAATTATATTTCTAAAATTATAACTTGAAAATTTTTACAATTCATTTGGAACCTTTGCCATTAACCCAAAATAAAGATACAGTGTATCTACTGCATCACATAGTAGGTATTTAGTACTTTTTAAATTGAATCACAGTAGGATCTCATTCTACTAACCACCCTTCCTCCAGTTTTAAATGACATTGGTACTGTTTCTTATGAAGAACTAAATTTGTATATGAGAGTAGGAAAAACAAGAGAAATAGAAATGTTGATATATTATACGTATGTACATATTACTCCATATTATGTATTCTTAATGTGACCTATAGTAAGAATTAGCCCTTAATATTAAAAAAGAAAAATGTAGATTCAAGTGAGATTTGCCTAAGATTTCAACTATTAATAAAATTAGACTATTTTTCCTGTGGTTAATTCCCATCAGCCTTTGAACCAAACCCTTGCTTATAGAAGTCAATAGTATGGATAGAGTGGAGTTTATTTTCAAGTCCTTTCGGAAATGAGACAGCAAATTAAAAATCAATTATATGCACAGGAAAGTTGGTGTAAGGCAGTCAATTCTGTCAATTAGTTTGCAGAAAGATTCTACTGTTTAACAAGCTCTAAAGAAAAATGTATTTTTAAAATCCTTTAGTAAATGAAATAGGACAAGCATTTTATTAGAAAGGAAGAGATATTTCAAAAATGTATTTCAGTAGTTCATGTCAGTAGAAGTTGCGTCTGGGATAAATGTACAGATTCAACTGTGACCTTTCCATTCACATCCACGGCTCACTACTTTCTAGGCTTTCTCTTTATGCTATGGTCAAAGAAATTAATATGCCCATTTTGCTCTCTGTGTTTAGCAAGATTATTCTTTTCTTTTTGTCTTTAAGCAGTACGTTGTTTTAAGTTCATCATCCCCAGCCCTACTTTTGGATTAAAAAAATAAAAGCCAGCATACCTTGTGCTGTTCTTTAGGCCTGTGTGTGTGTGCACGCGTGTGCATGTGCACACATCTGTGTTTAGGCATTCGGGCTATACAGAGACCTGGAAAGTAACCCCACATTGAATACAAACACACCTTAAATTATTCCCGGCTGCTTGGGATAATCTTTTTAAATCGAAGAGTACTTTTGATGGTATATTTTTCATTTTTGCTTGAGCGGCGAGTAAGGGGAGTAATGGGGGGAGTCTTCAGCTCGAAAGATTAATAAATACTAGAGCAGTGGGTTATTGAAGCCATGTTTCCATCTCATTTTCAAGGGTATGTAGAAAAAAATGGAGATAGCATACACTTTCAGCCACTCTCTATCATCTTTCTCTGTTAATTTAAAAAATGAGAACAAGGCACAAGGGGACTTGAGAGATTGCATTTGTTCTCCCATAGACAGAGTGGTTATTTTATAAATGAAGAGGATGGAAAACCCTTTTCTTGTGCAGTTTCTTAGCAACAGAATTGGAGTCAATTTTAATGTGTGTGCTTAGCACATTCTACATATAGTGACATTAGAGTCTTACATTTTCACAGGTGAGACATACTACACTGGTAACTGGAATTGAGTGTTGGGAGAAGGAAACAGGAAGTGAAAAAATGAGAACCCTACCATGAGAGGAAGTCATTCATTTAAAGCTACCTCCTCTCTCCTGACATACTTCTGTCTTAAATCTAAAGTCTCCCTTAGGCTGGGCGCAGAAGCTCATGCTTGTAATACCAGCACTTTGGGAGGCAGAGGAGGGGAGATCAACTGAGGTCAGGAGTTCGAGACCAGCCTGGCCAACATAGCGAAACACTGTCTGTACTAAAAATACAAAAATTAGCTGGGCATGTGGCGCATGCTTGTAATCTCAGCTGCATGGAAGGCTGAGGCAGGAGAATCACCTCCCCGGGAGGCAGAGGATGCATTGAGCCGAGATTGTGCCACTGCACTCCAGCCTGGGCGACAGAGCAAGACTCCATCTCAAATAAATAAATAAATAAATAAATAAATAAATAAATAAATAAAAGATGCCCCGGAGTGGATGGAGAAGATGAAGTCAGAAGGCCACCAGGATCTTAGACCAGAGATGTTCACTCCTATTTTATGCCTCACTGTTAAATTACATTATCAAATTAACGAGGAATTCTTGAGGACGGTTCTGTTTCCTCCTAACAGCATATCTCCCATAACTGTTTTTACGGCTTCAGTTATGTAGGACTCTGAGTCATGCATTCCTCTGACTTCTGCAGCCTCTCATTGTGTCAGGATTGAAGCTTTTTTAGTAACTGGTTTAGACAATATTTACTACGTATGTTTACTATAAATTCAGCATTTGTGAGAGGAGCTGTTTTTCCTGAGTAGAAGCAAGAAAATACCTAGAAAGAAAAGTGTACCTGCTGTACACACACTTGGAAACTTGTTTTGAGTGCCTCTTTTGCTTCAGATGGTGCGCTGGGGCTCACAGGGCCTGCCGAGGTGAGCAGCTGCTCCCAGCTCTTGGACAGGGAGATCAGGAAGTGTGCTATAGAGGAGCCTTATTTGAGAGGACCTTGAAGGATGGATAGGATTTCACCGGGCAGAGTTGACAGAGGTTAATTGGAGAACAAGGGCTAAAAGAATTTGAATGGTTGGTTAGTAGCAAGTTGCCCAGTTTGGATGAAGCTTATGGGTAGGGGAGGATGTGAGGTAGCTAATTCAGAGCCTCCCACTTTTGACTGAGAAGTTTATGTTTAATTCAACAGGAAACGAGGAAAAATTATATATTTTTGACTGTGGGGAAGGATAGGACTGGAGCTGCCCTTGAAGACCAATCTGGCGGTAGCATTGGAAGAGTGGAGGTGGGCTGAGGACATCTTGTGAACTTGGCTGTGCATTAGAGTCATTGGGAGAACTTGAAAATGCCCCAATGCTGGCCTGTACCCTAGTTAGTCAGCATAATCCCTGGGGTAGGACGTGGGCATCCAGGCCCTGAGAACCACTGGACTGGATCAGGACTATGCTCCTAGTGAGAGACATTGAGAGCTGTCAGTGTACAGCAGCACTTCACACTGTTAGATGCACGCTGGAGTCACATGAGGAACTTTAGACACAGACAGAGACTTGGGTCCAATGTAATTCATCTGGGATACAAGTTTCCAATGTCCCAGGGTGTTAGGACACTAATATGCAGCCAAAGTAGGTGGAAGATTGGGCTAGAAAATTGATGGGAGGTCAGAATGTTGAGGCAAGGAGTATTTTTTGTTTTTGTTTTTGTTTTGTTTGTTTGTTTGTTTAGAGAGGGAGTTTCGCTCTTCTTGCCCAGGCTGGAGTACAATGGCGCAATCTCGGCTCACAGCAACCTCCACCTCCCGGGTTCAAGCCATTCTCCTGCCTCAGCCTCTGGATTAGCTGGGATTACAGGCATGTGCCACCACACCCGGCTAATTTTGTATTTTTAGTACTTCTAGTTTCTCCATGTTGGTCAGGGTGGTCTCGAACTCTGGACCTCAGGTGATCCTCCCGCCTCGGCCTCCCAAAGTGTTGGGATTACAGGCGTGAGCCACCATGCCCGGCTTTTTTTGTTCTTTTTTGAGATGGAGTTTTGCTCTTGTCACCCAGGTTGGAGGGCCGTGGCACAATCTCAGCTCACTGCACCCTCTGCCTTCGGGGTTCAAGCGATTCTCCTGCCTCGGCTTCCTGAGTAGCTGGGATTATAGGCACGCGCCACCACACCCAGCTAATTTTTGTATTTTTAGTAGAGACGGGGTTTCACCATGTTGGCCAGGCTGGTCTCCAACTCCTGACCTCAAGTAATCCACCCGCCTCAGCCTCCCAAAGTGCTAGGATTACAGGCGTGAGCCACCGCACCCAGCTGAGGTAATGAGCATTGACTGCATTGTTGAAATAATGGATAGTTAAGCCCCAGGCTGCATAGAGAACATGGGAAACCAGTACGGAAGTGGTAGAGGAGTTGAGGGACACAGTCAAGAAGAGGGATATTGTGGAGATCATGGTAGCTGTGCAGTAAATAGGGAAAGTCTGTAGTTTCACATCTTAGGTATGGCTACCGGTAGATGGTTAGGCTAGAATAAAGAGCACCAACAATGGTAGACACAGACTAGAAGGGCCATGGGCAACCTTTTCCACGTTCCTGAGAGTGCTGTCAAAAGGTAGGATAGAGGAAGAGACTTAGCTAGCTAGGAAGAGACTTTGGTGCAGGTCACAGGATAAGGAGGAGATGGGTTTGGCAAGTGGTTGACACTGATGGGGGAACCTGGATGGGCATTGTTGATGAGACGGTGAGACAGGATCGCTACTGTTGACAAAACTGAACTTCTGTTCCTATAACTGGAGGGGTTAAAAGGGATTCTGTGTGGATCTGAAAGTGAGAAAGTTGCAGCAGGACTCGGGGGTTGGGGTATGAGGCCATTTGGAGAACTGCGTTTGAGAGGACAGTAGGTCTCTAAGGGACGTCCATGTGAGGCATCAGTTGGGATTTGCTAGGGTGAGCATCTGGTCAGAAGGATGTCTAGTCTGGACTGGGCTGGGAATACAGGAAGGGCTGGGAAGGAAGGAAGCATGTGCTATGCTGGCCATTTAGGTCCCATGGAGAGGGAGGTGCGGGTTGCCTCCACACGCAGCTCTGCTGGGTGCTGTGCTTCTTAGTGGCTGTTCCTTGGAGCTCCTGGCTCCTCAATGGGATCACTAAATCATTAACTGGTAAATGGAGCCAACGTGCATTAACATGGAGAGGTTGAAGGTGGAGGAAAGGTGCGAGGAGACAGAGTTTTGTGAATGGACGACTGTGTAGAACTAAGATCGCAGATTTGAGTGTTGGCTGTAGAATATATTCCTGCTGTTTTTCTCCTCAGTCACTCAATGAGTACTGACTGTATGAGGCACCTTCTCAACTCTGGGAATAGAAATAACCGTGGAGGTACTGTTCTTATGAGATTTGCATTCTAGTAGGGACCACAGACAAATAAGCAAATTAACTTAAATAAGATGAATTCAGGTAGATGCCATGAGGAGGATAAACTAGTTTTGCCACACAGAGACTGAGTAGCGTAGAGGTTGTATAGCTATAAAAGTGCCTCCTTCAGGGTAGAAGGAGCTTCTCATTCCATGTTACTATTCTCTCAAGTCATTCTGAGTAAATGATACCACTGATCACTCATGTCAGTCAAGAGTGATCTGTGTTTTTCGAGAAATTCAAATTACTTGACCCCCATCCAATAATCTTTGTGGTCATGTTTCACAATTGCCTATAAACTGCTCATTGTTAGGACCTGCTAAATAAATGTATTTAGGACTCAATAACTTTCAGAATTTAGAACAGATTAAATTTAGCTGAAAGGAAAGACGGGACCTCTGCTACGGAAGTGCAATCACGTAGTGGTCTTTGACAGAGCAGTCTATGCGTTTTTCATACCTAGATGTGCATTTTTCAGCATGAGGGACACAATAACAGAGTATTTTTAAATTCTAACAATATTCTTTCAGGTTTTTTCGTGACATTTTGGATTGGGGAAAAGATTAGAAGAGAAAGGTCTGGTTCTTGTTAAAACTTTTGCTGATAATCTTGTGTCAGCTGTGGATGAATACTCCCCATGGCCAGGAGAAAGAGAACAGGGAGAAGTTGGAGCTGAACCCAAAATGGGGCTCTGTCTAGCCGACAGAGCTCCCTTTAAATGTCACAGTCGTTTCACTTTCTTTGATGCTTCCTCAGTGTAATATGTTTTATCCAAACAGGCCAAAGAGCCAAAAACAAACAAACAAAAGACATGAAGGAGCTGGATGTGTGGATAATTCATTTCCTCTCTGTAAGGAACATTTCTTTGATCCTTTATTAGGCCACAAAATGTTTCTGCCTGCCGTTAGCCATTCTTGACTGTGTTGAGAGGCCCCGCCAATCCCGGCTGGCCTGGAGTCAGAGCAGCCTGATCTTCCACCAGCCTGGGAAGAAGGCCATAAAGGCCGATCTCGTGTCTCAGGGCTGTCCCCAGGTTAACCAAGCGAAAGAGCTGCAGTGCTGTCGTGTGAGGTTTCGTACGTGAGGTTTCCTGTGTGAGTGGTGTGACATCGTGTCCGGTCATTCTTCAGTTTGTGATTTTTTTCAAAAACAAGAAATTCTGGTTCTTCCTCCTTTTTTGTTTTTTGTTTTGTTTTGTTTTTTTGAGATGGAGTCTCGCTTTGTCGCCCAGGCTGGAGTGCAATGGCGTGATCTCGGCTCATTGCAACCTCCACCTCCAGGGTTCAAGAGATTCTCCTGCCTCAGCCTCCCAAGTAGCTGGGACTATAGGTGTGTGCCACCATGCCCGGCTAATTTTTGTAGTTTTAGTAGAGATGGGGTTTTACCATGTTGGCCAAGCTTGTCTCGAACTCCTGACCTCGTGATTTGCCTGCCTTGGCCTCCCAAAGTACTGGGATTACAGACATGAGCCACTGTGCCTGGCCTTTTTATTTTTTTCCCCCTTTTTATTCCCTTCCCTCACTTCTACTTTTTTCAGATAACTATTCATCTATCTGTGGAAAATGCAGTAATTATTTTCTTTAGAATATTTATGCTGGGAAGGCAAAAGTGTTGGTAAAACCGCTTTCTGGTTGAGTCTGTGCCTTAGACCAGTTGCTGTACCTTGGGAGAGTCACTGGTCCTCTCACTAAGAAATGAGAGTAATAATAATTAAATAGTCCTCTTCTGGCTCTGAAAGGCCCAGATACTGATAATAGGAAACGTCATCGGAGAAACATTTATTAAATGCCTCTCATGTGCAGAAGCTTCCAGATGGCCCTGAACAGGAACTCCTCACCTCAAGGAGATGATGTTCTAATGGCAGTGGTGGACTTGGATGCCCAGAACATAGTGCTGGGCAGAATGGGGAAGTTCCATGGGGTACACAGAAAGATGGAAACACAGGAGTATGACATGACATAGGCATGAGATAGGAAGGAAATTTGTTCAGAGCTGCAGCAGTGGTGAGTGGAAGTACTCAGGAATCCAAGTCAGATCACCCCACACAATAGCGGCTCCGCAGACCACAGAACTACCCTGTGAGGAGACATAGAGAGTGCAGGATGTATTCGGAGAAGCAGGCAGGGCCTGGCTCGAGTTGGATCTGGAGCTGGGGTTGGCAGATGCAGGCAAGTGCCACACACACACCTTCTGTGTCCATTGCATACATGGTTAACACAGCACAGCCTCCACTGGAGCTGAAACGAAACCTTAGAATCCACATGCTTGGTAGATTTTACCTCTGCGTAAAAGTGGGGTTCCTCAGGCAGCAACCTTTGCTGTTCTGCAGCCTCCATTGGTGATACCCAGGCAAACAGGGTCTGGAGTGGACCTCCAGAAAACTCCAGCAGACGTAGCAGAGGGGCCTGACTGTTAGAAGGAAAACTAACAAACAGAAAGGAATAGCATCAACATCAACAAAAAGGACGTACACACAGAAACCCCATCTGAAGGTCACCAACATCAAAGACCAAAGGTAGATAAATCCACGAAGACGAGGAAAAAACAACGCAAAAAGACTGAAAATTCCAAAAACCAGAAAACCTCTTCTCCAAAGGAGTACAACTCCTTGCCAGCAAGGGAACAAAACTGGAGGGATAATGACTTTGACAAATTGACAGAAGTAGGCTTCAGAAGGTGGGTAATAACAAACTCCTTCGAGCTAAAGGAGCATGTTCTAACGCAATGTAAGGAAGCTAAGAACCTTGAAAAAAGGATAGAGGAATTGGTAACTAGAATAACCAGTTTAGAGAAGAACATAAATGATCTGATGGAGCTGAAAAACACATTAGGAGAACTTCGTGAAGCATGCACAAGTATCAACAGCCGAATTGATCAAGCAGAAGAAGGGGTATCAGAGATTGAAGATCTGCTTAATGAAATAAAGTGTGAAGACAAAATTAGCGAAAAAAGAACGAAAAGAAATGAACAGGCCAGGCGCGGTGGCTCAAGCCTGTAATCCTAGCACTTTGGGAGGCTGAGGTGGGTAGATCACAAGGTCAGGAGATTGAGACCATCCTGGCTAACATGGTAAAACCCCGTCTCTACTAAAAACCCACAAAAAAATTAGCTGGGCATGGTGGTGGGTGCCTGTAGTCCCAGCTAGTCGGGAGACTGAGGCAGGAGAATGGTGTGAACCCGGGAGGCAGTGCTTGCAGTGAGCCGAGATCGCGCCACCACTCCAGCCTGGGTGACAGAGCGAGACTCTAAAAAAAAAAGAAACGAACAAAGCCTCCAAGAAATGTGGGACTATCTGAAAAGACCAAACCTATGTTTGATTGGTGTACCTAAAATTAACATGGAGAATGGAACCAAGTTGAAAAACACTCTTCAGGATATTATCCAGGAGAACTTCCCCAACCTAGCAAGACAGGCCAACATTCAAATTCAGGAAATACAGAGAACACCACAAAGATACTTCTCGAGAAGAGCAACCCCAAGACACATAATCTTGGATTTACCAAGGTTGAAATGAAAGAAAAAATGTTAAGGGCAGCCAGAGAGAAAGGTTGGGTTACCCACAAAAGGAAGCCCATATCAGACTAACAGCGGATCTCTCTGCAGAAGCCCTACAAGCCAGAAGACAGTGGGGACCAGTATTCAACATTCTTAAAAGAATTTTCAACCCAGAATTTCTTTTTTTTTTTTTTTTTTTTTTGAGACGGAGTCTCGCTCTGCCGCCCAGGCTGGAGTGCAGTGGCCGGATCTCTGCTCACTGCAAGCTCCGCCTCCCGGGTTCACGCCATTCTCCTGCCTCAGCCTTCCGAGTAGCTGGGACTACAGGCGCCCGCCACCGCGCCCGGCTAGTTTTTTGTATTTTTTAGTAGAGACGGGGTTTCACCATGTTAGCCAGGATGGTCTCGATCTCCTGACCTCGTGATCCGCCCGTCTCGGCCTCCCAAAGTGCTGGGATTACAGGCTTGAGCCACCGCGCCCGGCCCAACCCAGAATTTCATATCCAGCCAAACTAAGCTTCATAAGCGAAGGAGAAATAAAATCCTTTACAGACAAGCAAATGCTGAGAGATTTTGTCACCACCAGGTCTGCCCTACAGGAGCTCCTGAAGTAAGCACTAAAGATGGAAAGGAACAACTGGTGCCTGCCCCTGCAAAAACACGCCAAATTGTAAAGACCATCAACACTATGAAAACTAACACAAGGACAGAAAACCAGACACCACATGTTCTCACTCATAAGTGGGAGTTGAACAATGAGAACACACGGACACAGGGAGGGGAACATCACACACCCAGGGCCTGTTGGGGGATGGGAGTCTTGGGGAGGGAGAGCATTAGGAGAAATACCTAATGTAGATGATGGGTTGATGGGTGCAGCAAACCACCATGGTACGTGTAAACATATGTAACAAACCTGCACATCTGCCCATGTATCCCAGAACTTAAAAAAAAAAAGTGAGGCTCCCACCCCAGGTGGTTGATGATGGAAGACGATTGTCTGTCTCTCTTGTGCAGTTGGTTCAGAACCAAGATCACCTCGGTAATTTCCTGCTCATGAAGATTAGTTTCTTCAACCACTGAGCATTGGGGCTGGCCCATCTGCATGTGTAGATAGATGATGGCTGAAAAATAAGGAAAAAAGAGTCCAGATGCTCGGGTGTGGTGTGGGTATGCGAGAGTCCAGGCTGAAGTGACAGAATGCAAGGTGCCAAGCACTTTAATTGGCACACTGAGGAATTTGTGCTTTTTACTGTCCTTGAATAGAGCCATAGTCAGCTTTGGAATTCAAATAAAAGTCTGTACCTTGGTGGAACAGCAGTTACATACTGCAAGATCTTCCATGGTGCAGCCTGTCTTGGTTCAAGAAAGTGTTTTCAGTGACCCTAGTTTGGTTCTGTTAGGTGAAACCAGACTAAGTATAGCTGAGATGTGGAAGCATGCTTGGTACCCCAAATAATTTATGGGTCTTTAGGTAGATACAAAGCTTAAAAAAATGTTTTATCCCTATGAAACCCCTAAAAGAACTTTGCCTAAAAGCACATACCCACTCCCAAATTTAAATTGACCTTTTTTGTTTTGTTTTGTTTTGTTTTTTTAAGTACAGTGGCTCCATCTCACCGCAAGCTCCACATCCTGGGTTCACACCATTCTCCTGCCTCAGCCTCCCAACTAGCTGGGACTATGGGCGCCCGCCACCACACCTGGCTAATTGTTTTGTATTTTTAGTAGAGATAGGGTTTCATCATGTTAGCCAGGATGTCTCGATCTCCTGACCTTGTGATCTGCCTGCCTCAGCCTCCCAAAGTGCTGGGATTACAGGCGTGAGCCACCACACCTGGCCTTTTTTTTTTTTTTTTTTTTTAAATCATAAGGATGTAACTTCTAACATTACAAACATTGACATTTAAAAATAAAATTGCCCCATCACTCTTTTAAATATTAAAAGTGAATTTTAAATACCATAGTGATTTATGCCCCTTATCATCTTTTTTTTTAAATAAAGAAAACACGTTTAATTGGCTCACAGTCCTATAGGCTGTATAAGCATGACACCAACATCTGCGCAGTTCCTAGGGAGGCCTCAGGGAGCTTTTACTTAAGGCGGACGCTGAAGCGGGAACACCACATCACATGGTGGAAGAAGGAGCAAGGGGATGGGGCTGCCACACACTGCTAAGCAAACGGGTCTTGCAAGAACTCACTCACTATTGCAAGGACAGCATCCAGAGGATGGTGCTTAAACCATTCATGAGAGATCCACCCGCGTGATCCAGTCACCTTCCACCAGGGCCCATCTCCAACATTGGGGATTACATTTCAACATCAGATTTGGGAGGGGACAAATACTCCAACTATATCATTCCATTCCTGGCTTCCTGCAAACCTCATGTCCTTCTCACATTACAAAATACAATTATCCCTTATCAATAGTCCCCTAAAGTCTTACCTCATTCCAATATAAACTCAAAAGTCCTAAGTCTCATCTGGGACAAGGCAAGTCCCTTCCACCTGTGAGCCTGTAGAATCAAAAACAAGTTATTTACTTCTAAGATACAATGCGGGTATAGGCATTGGATAAACATTCCCATTCCAAAAGGTAGGAATCAGTCAAAAGAAAGGGGCGCATTGAGCCCAATGCAAGTCTTAAACCCAGCAGGGCAATCATTAAATCTTCAAGCTCCAAAATAGCCCTTGACTCCATTTGCTACATCCTGGGGGCAGTGATGGATGGGTGGGGGGCCTCCCAAGGCCTTGGGCAGTTCCACCTCTGTGGCTTTGAGTGCCTGCAGCTTTTCCAGGCATACAGTGCAAGCTGCTGATGGATCTACCATTCCTGGGTCTGGAAGACAATGGCCCCTTCCCACAGCTCCACTAGGCAGTGCCCCAGTGGGGACTCTGTGTGGGCCCTCCAACCCCACATTTCCCATCCACACTGCCCTAGTAGAATATCTGTGTGAGGGCTCCATCCCTGCAGCAGGCCTCTGGACTGGGCATCTGATACATCCTCTGAAATCTTGGCAGAGGCTGCCAAGCCTCCATTGCTCCTGCATTCTGTACACCTGCAGACTTAACGCCACCTGGAAGCTGCCACAGACCTCTGGCTTGCACCCTCTGAAGCAGCAGCCTGAGCTATATCAGAGGCCCTTTGAGCCAAGGATGTAGCTAGAGGGGCCTGTGGGAAGCAATGTCCCGAGGCTGCAGAGGGCAGCAAACCCCAAGCCTGGCCCTGGAAACCATTCTTTCCTCTTAGGTTTCTGATCCTATGATGGGAGGGGCTGCTGGGAAGGTCTTTGAAATGCCCTCAAAGCCTTTCCCTCTTTGTCTTGGATATCAGCCCTTGGCTCCCTTTAGTTACGCAAATATCTCTAGCAAGTGATTGCTTTACAGCCTTCTCTCCTGAGAAAGCTTTTTTTTTTTTTTTTTTTTGAAATGGAGTCTCTCCTATTGCTCAGGCTGGAATGCAGTGATGCAATCTCGGCTCACTGCAACCTCTGCCTCCTGGGTTCAAGTGATTCTCCTGCCTCAGCCTCCCGGGTAGCTGGTATTACAGGCGAGTGCCACCATGCCTGGCTCATTTTTTGTATCTGTAGTAGAGATGGGGTTTCATCATGTTGGCCAGGCTGGTTTCGAACTCCTGACCTCGTGATCCATCCGCCTCGACCTCCCAAAGGTGTGAGCCACCACGCCCGACCAAAAGCTTTTCTTTCTTTGCCACATTGCCAGGGTGCAAATGTTCCAAACTTCTTTGCTCTGCTTCCCTTTTAAGTATAAATTCCAACTTTAAGTCATTTCTTTGTTCCCACATTTGAGTTAAAACCAGTCCAATGTTGCATCTTATTCTTTTCCCCCTTTAATTTTTATTTCCATTCTACTTCCCCAGGGACTTTATACTAAGGTGATACATTTTATGCTTGAAAGTCTAGTGTCAGATTCACCTTTAGTACTTCCTGCAACAAAAAGTGTGTGTATTGAAATTGGGTGTATGGTTATTTCCTTTAATAATAAAGCTAAGTATAGAAGAAATTTTTTTTCAAATTATGATTATTAGAGCACAGTTGATGAAAACGAAATATTGTAAATGTTGATATAATGTTAATTTTTGCTTAACATTTATTGGAAATACATTGTATGGGTTTTTTTTAAACACATAAGTGCCCAGAAACCTTGTCTACATGAGTAAGTAGATGGGAATTATGGTTTTGTTATAGTGTCACTCAGTTATTTGAATTCTTTCCATAGTAATGCCAAAAGTATAATTTGTCATCAGACTGATTTTCTGTAATCTATCAGATGACACTTCCACTAGGACCTCCTTGTGTTTTGTTGAAAGCAGAGAATCAGAAAGTATCTGACTTGTGGAGTCTTTCTCATCCTGACCTCAGAGCTAGGCACTGTGTCAGCACCAGTGTCAGTGTTTTAAATTGTCTCCTTGTTCAGTGCCCCTGGGGCAGTGCTGCCCGGTAGCCTTCCAGATGGGAGCAGGGGAGAGGAGGCTGCCTTTGTGAAGTGAGAGGGGGGCAGTGGTGGGGGTAGAAGAAGAGAGGCTGCATCCCCTCACAGGAGCTTGTGCCTTCTCAGGCTGATGGATTGTCGGAAAGAGAACATAGGAAAAAAATGTCTTTTGTGTCCATACATACCATTTTGCGGAATATGGTCTTATACCTCTTATGTGCCAGACCCAATTCTGGGCACTGGGAGAGTCAAGGAAACCCAGGCCCCTATAGGAGCTGGGCTAGTGGTGTAGAGAGGGCTAGTTTGGAAGCTTAGGGCAGGAAACCGGGCTGCACATTGCGTTGGAGATTGAATGATGAGAAACTTGCTATCCTTGCCCTCCAAGGGTTTATCATCTGAGGTCACATGATAAAGCAAAACAGCCCCCTCACCCCCAAAAACAAAAAAACCTCCCAGAACTGAAGAAAACCCTCTGCTAGCTCTTGTTATTGAATGTGTTCATAGAGTACTTACATTACTCTGGCATACTTTCTTTTTTTTTTTTTTTTTTTTGAGATGGAGTCTCCCTCTGTCACCCAGGCTGGAGTGCAGTGGCACAGTCTTGGCTCACTGCAACCTCCGCCTCCTGGGTTCAAGCGATTCTCCTGCCTCAGCCTCCCTGAGTAGCTGGGACTACAGGCGTGCACCACCACGCCCAGCTAATTTTTTTTTTTTTGTATTTTTAGTAGAGACGAGGTTTCACCATGTTGGCCAGACTGGTCTCAAACTCTTGACTCTTGACGTCAGGTGATCCGCTGGCCTCAACCTCCCAAAGTGCTGGGATTACAGACGTGAGCCACTGTGCCCAGCCTTTTTTTTTTTTTTTTTTTTTTTTTTTTTTTTTTTTTTTTT
>NC_037668.1:37142664-37142934 GCF_003255815.1 Theropithecus gelada | reverse complement strand
TTTTTTTTTTTGAGACGGAGTCTGGCTCTGTCGCCCAGGCTGGAGTGCTGTGGCCGGATCTCAGCTCACTGCAAGCTCCGCCTCCCGGGTTTACGCCATTCTCCTGCCTCAGCCTCCGGAGTAGCTGGGACTACAGGAGCCCGCCACCTCGCCCGGCTAGTTTTTTGTATTTTTTAGTAGAGACGGGGTTTCACCGTGTTAGCCAGGATGGTCTCGATCTCCCGACCTCGTGATCCGCCCGTCTCGGCCTCCCAAAGTGCTGGGATTACA
>NC_037668.1:37128981-37141481 GCF_003255815.1 Theropithecus gelada | reverse complement strand
TTTTATTACTAAGTAGTCTTGACCTCTAGCTTCATAGTTATTGTTTGCTTTGTTTCTTTAACATCTTGACATTCATTATTTTCTTCCTGGTGCTTTCTTAGGCAGTTGATTCCTCCACGCACCAGCTCCCCTGACTTGAAAGCTGCAGAGATGCATTTAGATCAGGTTTCTTGCATGCTGCCGGCTTTATCTCATTTACAGTATCACATTTCTGTTGCCATACACTGTAGGATCTGGGCCTCCCCACAGCTTTAGAACAATTAGTAATTGAACAGGAAGTGTGTTTTTATTACAGTGGCCTTTTGATTTTGATTTTACAATCATGTAGTGTTTAGCAGAGAGCAGAGGTGGGCAAGTGGCTTTCTCAAACACATTTTTGACAGAGAGAAGTCTGTTGTTTCAGCCACTTGGCTATCTGTCAGCGGTTCTCAGACTTCCCCCTTGTGTGGGTTGCCTGGCAACCTGGGGCTGGAGCAATCAAACCGTGGCCAGTGCTTCTCCAGCCCAGATTGGGAGATGATTTATTGGTGGAACTCTAAGTACAGTAAACCCAAGCCTCAGAAATGGACCCTTTTTCTTTTTTAAACCAGGAGTTTATAGAAACCATATCAAGGCAAAAAGAGAGAGAGGGAGAATATCAGTTAGAGAGCTTTGTTGTAAACATTTTAAATAATAAAATTAGGGCCTGTAATGAGTCTGTTATTATCCAGATATGTATAAGTTAATATTTTTTTCTTAGTTGGATTATTACCTTTTTTTTTCTTTAACTATTTTACTGGAACACTCAACATTTTAAAAGTTAGTATTTTTAAATGCTAAATTTGAGTACTTGTGATACCATCAGAGGTAAACTGAGGCCTTGGTAGAATCAGACGTAGAATCAGAGCCCAGCTCTCCCAGGTTTAATATAGTGAGCACAAAATGCTGATTGCTCTTCTCACAAGTTTTCAAAATTAGCTAAAAAATTCAAAGACCCATCTATATGGGAAATCCCTATACCTTGTGCTCCATTTTGCTGTGAACCTAAAATTGCTCTAAAAAATAAAGTTTATGAAAACATTTTGAAAATGCAAAGATTCTGCCTTACTATATGCTGTTGTAACAGATGTTTTAGTAGGTCTCTCTCTTCATATATGTATGCATCCTTTTAACTGAAAACTATCCTATAATTTTTTTCCTATACGAGTGAGGTCTGGCTGGGCGCAGTGGCTCATGCCCATAATCCCAACTCTTTGGGAGGCTGAGGGAGCAGGATTGCTTGAAATCAAGAGTTCAAGACCAAGCCTGGGCAACATAGTGAGAACCCTGTCTCTACAAAAAAATATTTTAAAATTAGCTGGGCATGGTGACTGACACATACCTGTAGTCTGAACTACTTGGGAGGCTGAGCCAGGAGGATCATTTGAGCCCAGAAGCTCCATGTTACAGTGAGCTGTGATCATACCACTGCAGCCTAGGTGGCAGAGCAAGACCCTGTCTCTAAAAATAATAATAAATAATCATAAAAGTGAAATCCAACAGCTCTTGTTGAGATTTCTCCTTCATAGCATCTCAGATATCACAAATGAGGATGAAAAGGACTCTCTTTCTGGGGACATACTGTATGAGGGTAGGGGGAGCAGCCTGGCTTAGCAGTAACCTGAGCATTTCTTTTTGTAAAATTTTAGAGAAATATTTTGGAACTCAAACCCCTCTGCATGCAGCCCAGTGTATCCAGCTGTGTATGTAAATGAGCTATTAGTATGTTTGTATTCCTTATAAATATACAGATCTAATCTGTTTGTGTGTGTAATTTACACACAGCTGTGTTCATGCTTCCGTATTACCAATATTTTCAGCAAGAGCGAGGTATCATGGGAGCGCTGTTGTTCCAAACAAAAGCCAGCAGCATAGCCTTGTGTTGGGGCCCGTTATCAGCCCCTGATCTTGGGACCCTCCCTTGGGGGACTCTCTTGAAAGTCACAGCCGCCCTGCATGGGGATAGCCATCCTGCATGGGGTAGGTGGGAGACCAAAGTACCTGTAACAGAAAATAAAACAGCCAGGCGCAGTGGCTCACACCTGTAATCCCAGCACTTTGGGAGGCCAAGGCGGGCGGATCACGAGGTCAGGAGATTGAGACCATCCTGGCTAATACGGTGAAACCCCATGTCTACTAAAAATACAAAAAAATTAGCCGGGCATGGTGGCAGGCGCCTGTAGTCCCAGCTGCTTAGGAGGCTGAGGCGGGAGAATGGCGTGAACCAGGAAGGTGGAGCTTACAGTGAGCCGAGATTGCGCCACTGCACTCCAGCCGGGGCGACAGAGCGAGACTCCGAGACTCCGTCTAAAAAAAGGAAAAAAAAAAAAAAAGAAAAGAAAAAAAATAATGACCACCTGTTAGGGATCTGCAATATGACTGAGGTTTGGCTTTTGTCATTGAAATGCTCCCTCCACCCCCAACCCTAGACTACATTTCCTAAAGGGGTAATTGATTTTCCTTTCTTCTTTGAGATCATTCTTTAAATGAACAGAGTCAAATTAGGAACCCAGTCCCATGTTGTATTGTCATGAAGGGGAAACAAAATCCAGGAGCCCCTTCTTTGTCAGGAGCTGACAGAAGGCCCTGGTGCTTGTCGGGGTCTTCAGTTTCCCTTGTTTGGGAAGTGGGGCAGATGTTAAGAACTTTGGCATTTGGTCGAGTTCTTCTGGAAGACAAGTTTTACGTAATTTGAAATAACAGCCCTATGTGATTTTATTTTAGGAATTTATGATATCATTGCCCATGATTCTAACAGTATAGTTATTTTGCCTCCCTAATAGAAAACTTGGAGTGCTTTGGATGATTTAGTATTTTACAAAAAAAGAAGTTAGGATTATTCTAGACCTGTGCTTTCCAATATGGTAACCACTGGTGTCTTGTGGCTGTTGAGCATCTGAAATGTGCTGGCCCAAGTATAGATGTGCAGTCAGTGTAAAATACACACTGATTTCAAAAACTGAGCAGGAAGAAAAAGAATGTAAAATATTTCATTACTAACTTCTATATTGATTACATGTTGAAATGATAATATTTTTGATCTATTGAGTTAAATAAAACATTTCAATTAACTTTACCTGTTTTTTTTTTTAAATATGGGTTACTGGAAAAGTAAAACTTACATTTTTGGCTTATATTTCTATCGGGCAACCACTGGTCTAGATTCCTTTAATTACAGTTTTTGCAAAAGGTTTTCTCGCTAAGGATTTCCACTTTTTTGTTCCCTTGTAACTTCTGGACAATTCACATTTCTTTTTTTTAGCTTATTTCTCTTTCCTCCTGTGTTGAGATCTACTTTGCCAAGGAAAGGTGAACATTTTAACGACCTACTTAGGAGCCACTTTACAGGGGCATTTATGTAGAGACTGTAGGGTGATATTGTAGGGAGGGAAAGAGCCTCCCATGCCCATTTGGGTTCTGTCATGAGTGTTGGGTTATTTTATTTATTTATTTATTTATTTATTTATTTATTTGAGATTGAGTTTCGTTGTGTTGCCCAGGTTGGAGTGCAGTGGCACAATCTCGGCTCACTGCAACCTCCGCCTCCCTGGTTCAAGTGATTCTCCTGCCTCAGCCTCCCAAGGAGCTGAGACCACAGGCACACGCCACCCTGCCCGGCTAATTTTTGTATTTTTAGTAGAGATGGGGTTTCACCATGTTGGCCAGGCTGGTCTCAAACTCCTGACCTTGTGATCTGCCTGCCTCAGCCTCCCAAAGTGCTGGGACTACAGGCATGAGCCGATGCACCCGGCCGTGTTGGGTTATTTTTAATTTGGGCGTAGCTGTGTGGACATAATTGGCAAGAGGCATTTGGCTGGTGCGATCTCTACATCTGTTAATGCTGCTGCTTAACTAGCCAGTTCTCATTTGACTTGAAAGTGCATTGATGCATGCTTTCTGATATTCACCCAGTGGCAATACTTTCTGTTGGGCCTGCAATAATGAAAGGACTTCAGTGTACTCAATGTAATTATCTAGACCCAGAGGGGCGTTGACAGAGATGTATCTATAGGATAGCTCAATGGGCTGTGTTAGTGGGTGCAGTTGCTATTTAAACCACTAGCATGAGATCATTTTCCCATTGGGCACATGGTCTTCGAATGAAAAATGGAGTAACTTTTATTTGGTATTTGAGACCTCCTGGGAAGGATTTTGGCATACAGGTGTGTTGACAAAGGAAATCACTGGCTTTACTCTGGATGCTGAGCTGGCATCACGGAGGGGATGGCGTAGTTCCTCTAGTAGGTTTGAACTAAGAACATCTAATGGTTTTGTCAGTAGTAATTAGATGTTAGAAACTTAACAGTGCAATGAATATATATCAAGAGATGTTGAGTCAAACTGGAGAACAGATGATGACAGGTCAAATAGCCTTGGAGGAAGACTAAGCCCAGTCACCTCCAGATACATTCTTGTACTGAGCTACTGGTTATCAAGCACCTGCTTTGTGTTATCAAGTGCTGTTCTAGGTGCTGGGGATATAATAGTGAACAAAACAAAGACCCTTTCCTCATATACTCAGTAACGTAGCCTCTGTCATGTCATCTAATCATATCACATATGGTGATGGTAAGAGCCAGGCCTTAAAATGAAGCAGAGTAAGGTTATAGATAGTGACAGGCATGCAAATTGGGGAAGCATAATTGGAAGATTGCTTATTTGTTTGCTTAAATTAATAGTGACTAAGAGGTTAAAGTTTTTAGTGGTTTTAGCGATGAATCTTGTATTAGTTTCCTATCACTATGTTACACATTACCCCGATAATAAAAATTAGCCCAACTTAAAACAATGATGATCATTTATTATCTTCCACAGTTTCTGTGGGACAAGAATTTAGGAATGGCTCCACTGTGCCGCTCTGACTTGGGCTTTCCGAGGTTGTAGTCAAGTGACAGGTGGTATTTGAATCATCTTGAAGGCTTCTTCACTTACGAGTCTGGGCTAGGAAGACTCAGATGGCTGGGGACTAGAATAGCTAGGGCTTCTGTAGCATTTCTCCATCCCTGGTGGGCTAAGGCAAGCCGGACTCAGGGCTTCAAAGATACATGTCCAGAGAAGGAGAGCCCAGCAGAAGCTGCGTTGCTTTGTATGACGTGGACTTAGAAGTCACCTGGTATCATTCTGTCACATTCTGTTGGTCAAGGCAGTTACAAAGGTCTACCCAGGCTCAGGAGAACAGAGAGACCCACCTGAAAATGAAGGAGTGTCATTATCACATTGCAAGAGCATATGGGATGGAATCTGTATTGGAGTGGCCACCTCTAGAAAATATAGTTTGTCACAAATGTAAAGATTTTGTGGGTATGTGTGGTTTGATTTGTTGGTTTAATTTCAGTTAAATGATTTATGGCTGTCATCTGTAATATGAGGGCTTCAACCAGCATAGTTCTCTAATGATTCCTTCTAGCTTTATCATTCTCTGATTCCAGTGATAGCGCAGGTGTGGCAGGAAGTGTTGAGTTGACAGCTGCTCAGCTTTTGTAGACATTTCTGGGCACATCATCAGAAGAGTCAGCTGGGACATTTAGGGGCTGTTGGACTCTTGCTGGCCTCACACACTGAAAGACCTGGCACTTCAGTCACCCTTTGTGTTATGTTTCTATAGCTAATCTTAACTGGAGGCTGCTAGTGGTGGGGTGATGAAATAAAATAACGATTTGAACCAGGAGCTGCCCATTATCATGATACTCATGGACTGAGATGAGCAGAACAGCCAGGCAGGATTATATTAGCTCTACCTTCCCAAGTGCTCCTTCTCATTCTCTTTGGCCTTTGGAAGGTGAGGAAAAAGAGGAAAAGAAAGGAAACAGAAAAGAGAACTCTTTGGTATTACTCCTCTGTGTCAGCTAAACAGCTGCCATATTTGACCCTAGAGAGGACTTCTTTTAGAAATGGACTGTTACTCAGGGGTCTTGGATTTGGGATCCTGTTGTAATTACCATAGAATCTTCTGGACTAGCCTGGGAAACAGGTCTTTTTTGTGTGTGCTGAAACTAGGATTTATTTCAAAGACACATGTCCAGAGAGGGAGAACCAAGTGGAAGTGGTGTTATTAAATATTAAAGGTATTTAAGACAGTTGACAAAACATATCATGCAAAACAGGATGTCTTCTTGGAAATAGTTCAGTCCTCCTCTTGTCTCTATGTAGGACCAAGAGGCTACCCTGCTTTACTACTGTTCATTGTTTTTTTTTTTTTTTTTTTTTGAGACGGAGTCTCGCTCTGTCACCCAGGCTGGAGTGCAGTGGCCGGATCTCAGCTCACTGCAAGCTCCGCCTCCCGGGTTCACGCCATTCTCCTGCCTCAGCCTCCCGAGTAGCTGGGACTACAGGCGCCCGCCACCTCGCCCGGCTAAGTTTTTGTATTTTTAGTAGAGACGGGGTTTCACTGTGTTAGCCAGGATGGTCTCGATCTCTTGACCTCGTGATCCGCCCGTCTCGGCCTCCCAAAGTGCTGGGATTACAGGCTTGAGCCACCGCGCCCGGCCTGTTCCATTGTTAAGAGAACCAGGCACATAGAAGTTGAGACTTTGAAGATGGTAGAGGCCTGGACACCCATCTTGTACCCAGGAACACAGCAGTCCTGAGACAGGGCTAGTTACCAGTACAGGGGATGTAGTTATTTAGTGGCAGAACCATGCCAGGTTTTTTGTGGGAAAATTTTCCTCATGGATATCCAGCATACAGCATATAATCTCTGACATGTGCTTTTATTTCAAGAGTTTAAGTTTGTGTATAGGTATATGTAGACTTTCCTTTAAAGTATCTTAAGAAGTACCTTAACAAGTATCACACCCTTTATTCCTCTAAGATTGGTAGATATAAAACAGTGTTTTCTGCACTGAAAGTCCAAGTAATTAATCCTATTTTGAAATCTTATTTACATCTCCATTCTTCTTGGATAAAAAGAAACATAAATCTAACGTTGATTAGAAATTTTGTTTCCATCTACCAAACATGTATTGTGTTTTAGGGAAAACTCTGGGACCAAAAACAATACCCATGCCCAACAGTTATCATATTGCTTGGTTACAGTTTGCTAGGCACTCTGAAGATTACAAAAGACATGAAATACTCAACTCTTGCTGGAAAGGAATCCACAATTTGGTGGAAGATCTACAGACCTTTTAATGACAGAAGTGGTTATTAATTCTAGTTGTAAACAGGAATTGTTTTTCAGAGAAGGGAGAGAGAGCAGAGCGGACTCTGTAGGGATAGAGTTGAAACTGGAACACGCTTCGCACAGTGCCTCGCGCTGTGCTCTTTGCACAGTGTGTTCACTAGAATAAGTGCTCAATGAATGTTAGTTGAATTGATGTGTTTGAATACGCAGAAGTGAAGAAGGGACATTCTAGATGGGGAAGAGAGAAAGGCATTGGTAAATACCCAGAGAATGGAATCAGGATGGGGTACTGCAGTAACTGACTTCACTACATGGTGGTGTAGGTGATTGGGAACCCAATTGTGGAGACTGTTAACTAGCAGACTGATAGTTTGGACGTGCTAGGAAATTGTCACAGGTCTTCAAATAAGAGGACACATTAATATACAGAATGCCCAGAATTGGAATGTTGCGGGGGAGGGGTGTGGAGACACACTGAGGCCAGGGAGGAGACCAGTGCAGTCACTGGCATGACGTGGCCCTGTAGTTGGCAGAGCCCCTGCAAAAACAGAGGAGCATGCTGAACAGGAAACTCCATGAAGAATGAATCTAGAGGGCATGGTGACTGATGGAAGGAGTGGGAATGGACAGAGAGCAAGCTAGGCATTTCTTCTTGGAGAACTCTGCTGCAGCTGACAGAAATAGGGCCACAGGTAGCTAAGAGAGGGCAGGCTGGCTTGGTGAGAGAGAAGCTGGGGAGATTTGAGGTGCTAGGCCCATGAGTTTAATAGAGACGTTTTAAACTATATAAAGTAAAAAAAGTTACAGTAAACTAAGGTTAATTTATTATTGAAGAAAGGAAACATTTTAAATGTTTAGGTTAATTAAACAATGTTTATAAGACTACAGTGGTATCCAGCAGAGGTCCCCAACCTTTTTGGAACCAGGGACCAGTTTTGTGGAAGACAGTTTTTCCATGGACTGGAGGGAAGGATGGTTTCAGGATGATTCAAGCATGTTACGTTTATTGTACACTTTATTTCTATGATTATTACATTGTAATATGTAATGAAATAATTATACAACTCCCTATAACGTAGAATCAGTAGGAGCCCTGAGCTTGTTTTCCTGCAACTGGACAGTCCCATCTGAGGGTGATGGGAGACAGTGACAGATCATCAGACATTAGATTCTCAAAAAGAGCATGTAACCCAGATCCCTCACATGTGCAGTTCACAGTAGGATTCATGCTCCTATGAGAATCTCATGCCGCTGCTGATCTGACAGGAGGTAGAGCTCAGGCAGTAATTTGAGCCATGGGGAGCAGCTGTAAATACAGATGAAGCTTTGCTCACTTGCCTGCCGCTCACTTCCTGCTCTGTGGCCCAGTTCCTAACAGGCAATGGACTGGTAGTGGTTTGTACCCTGGGGACTGAAGACCCCTGTCTTAAGGTATATGCAGGAAGAAGTTTTACTTGTGCCAGTAGTAACGTAAGGGTAATAGGCCTGCACCTCAGTGGGTATTTGGAAGACAAAGGAATGCCTGGAGGGGCCTACCCAGTGTAGCACTGGGTCACCCTATGGCATGTATGGACTTTCGTGGCATGAGTTAATACACAGAAGTACTTAGCAGCTCACACTCACTCTGTTACCATTGGCATGGCTTTTATTGTTAGAACTGGACTTGAATCCTGGCCCTGATGATGATTAGGTGTGGGATGGGCCAGGATATTTCATTTACCTAACCTTTAGTTTCTTTATCCGTAGAATGGGCCCGGTGACACTTACCTTGGAGAGTGTATTGTGGCAATTAGCATACTTGTGCCACTACCACTACCACTTCCACTCTGCACAGAAACCTGAAGGCCTTGGGGAACTATTTCAGTCAGTTCTCTGGGTTCCTGAGTTGCCGCTTTGAGGAAGATATGGCCTATGGGTTGTCAGTGCCCAAGTTGGGATGGTGATGTCCTAAAACTACGGAGGACATTAGTCTGAATAGAAAGTGTAGGTGCAAGTCTGAGCTAGGGTAAAATGTCAGATCTGGAGAGAGATTTGAGAATCATCAATAAAAATGGGATGATTATTTTAAATTATCCCATTTGCTGCCTTTAAACTCTAACTAGTTTCATTAAACTATTAACTGGCTCTCCTGGAATAACACTAGTAAGTGCAAAGTGTTTTTAAAGTGGAGGCAGAAATTGGGAGCAGCCTATACTGGAAATTTTGGAAATGCTCCTCATGGCTTGCTGGCAGGTCTCCTCCCAGACAAATTGGTTATGTTGCTCTTTATTGAAAAAGTAGTGCCTTACTCCAGTCACCCTTTCATTAAAATGTTAAATATTTAAAACTAAAACCAAATGATACATCTCAAAGCAGCATCAACAGTAAAGGTCCAGAAGGAAATGTGTTTTAGATACGGGGTGGTGGGATCTGTAACCAACAGGATGATATGGATGAAGGACAGTTCTCATCCAGTGGTTTATCAGTGAGAGCCAGCATCATGTAATACAAATGTTTGGAAAGGCTTTTTTATTTCTTCTGCCTGGCATCCGTGTTCCCTTTTTTTTTTTTACCCTACCCCTCCTTACCTTTAACATTTAGGATGTGTCTTTTTCATCTGCTGCTCTGTGTCTTCAGTGGAGCCATGGGTCTGTTCCCCTTACTCACTGCCTCTGTGTCTTCTGCGGGGAACTGTAGTTTGCTTACTTGCAGATCTGCCTGCTTTTCTGTCCCCTGTGAACCAGTAAGTTATTAACATAAAATTTTGTGCAGTAAACAGGGTAAAACAGAAGGAGCCATTTTCACAGTGGGAATCATTTTAATACCTACAGTGTTTTCCAAACAGTTATGTAAGAGGACTGAGTAGACGTCGCTTTTCAGAAGTCATGGTGAGTTTCTGACTGTGATACACTAGTTAAAATTCACCAGAGGGAGTTAATTTTGAAAGCTCTCAGCCAGGGGTTAATGCAGAGGTATCTTTTAGCCATTTTTGTAGCTCAGCCCCTGTCTTCTGCTCTCTTGCTACTGCAGACAGGGGTCAGGTCCAGCACCTGGGATGACGCCAGAAGGAGACGTGCTGGGAGTTTCACACGTAGATAAGGGGAATTTGCACACCTTACCGTCTGAAGGGTTTACTCTCAGCCCAGTGTTCTCTATCCACACGTAGATTTTTTGGGAAACAATATCTTGGAATGCAAACACAGGCAGCAGCCACATCACACATCCCTGGTCTGCACCCTCGGCTCCATTCCTAGGCCCACCACAGCTCTGAGGCTTCCCGATTTTTTACACTCGTCTCCCTTGACCCTCCCAGCCTGGTTCAAGGACTTAGTGATATATGGTTACTTTTCCCACCTATAAGATGGGAATAGTAGTAGCCTCTGCCTCGTAAGTTGTTGTGGTGATTAAATGAGCCAGTGCGTTAGAGCCTTTAAGACAGTGGCTGGCACATTATAGCGCTCAGTGTTCACCATTTTTATTGTTCCAGGGTGGTGTTTCCCTACCTTTTTCATACCATGATGCGTGTAAAAATGCCGTTTGTACTCATCAGTAGGTTAATGGTGATGCTACTTGCACCAGGCCCACCTGCCATCCCAAGGGTGGAGAGGTGAGGATCAGTATCTAGGCAGACCAGTGAGGCAAAGGCACAAGGCTTGGGGGACTCTGACAGGGGGTGGGCTCAAGCAATAGCACGAGGAACTTTTGAACACATTAATTTAATGCATTTTTGACCTGGTTATTTTTATTTTTATGTTATTGTTATTTTTATTCCAATATAGCTGTTTCTAAAGTGGCTATGTCTAAACAGCCATGTCAGAATTTCCTTTTTGGAACAGAGGAGCAGACTAGATCACATGGCTTCCAAGTTTGAACCTTGTGTTCTTTCCACTGTAGCAAAATTCAAACTAGAGCTTTCCAGGTTCTATTAAAACCCAAGGCTAGTAATGCTAGGTTCAGGTAACTTAACTTTTTTAAAGCCAGAAGTTAAATTTTCTCTACTGGGGAGTTGTAGGTAGGTAACTTTTGATTGTGATGTGAAATTTCAGCTCAATAGTGGAAAACTATAGCAATTTATCTAAAAATTAGAGCACAAAATCATAAACGTAAGTTGTAACACAAAGCAACAACCTCCTTGCCATAAATAAATATATATTTATATTTGGATCTCACCTGGCTGTGGGGATACAGAAACAGAAAAGGACTTATTTTGTGTTCCCAAGGAGCAGCACATAGTTGGGTTGGTTAGGCATGAACACACCGGAGAAACAAGTGCCAGCATCCCAAGACCCTCAGTTCGTGCGTCTGAGAGTGGGCAGGCTATAAGCTAGCAAGCATAAACAGCAGAGCTGCCCAGCTCTGGCAGCAGTGGCCAAGCCAGTGACTCGCCTTCTACATTTCCTTCCTCCTTTACCCTTGGCATCCTGCTATTCTAATATCTATACACTGGGAGTGATAGAAAAACTAATGGACACAGAAATAATTCATGAGGCCTTCCATTTCAGCACTGGAAATGCCCAATTTCAGCTCAACAACTACAAGACTGTTAAGAAACAGACTGTGTCCATGAACTTGCATTTAGAGGCTTATAGGGCCTGTTGATTTGTAAGTCAATAGTGTTAATTGTTAAAGTCTTAAAAACTTCAAGGTCTTCATTTGAAGAGAGGTGAATTTGTAGAGGGCAAGGAGATAACCACAACAGAAGCCTCTTTCACCTGTGACCTCTTCCAGTCATTGACTACTGTGAGTGGTCGTCTTTGTTTCGATTTTCAAGGCTACTCTACATTTCTGGTAAACCACAAGGTAAAGGCTGGTCTCTGAGAAGCAGATGTTTTGCTGGTTTTGAGGCCTTGTGGCTTTCCATAGAGAAGTAACAGTACAGGCCACATGAAGCTTTTACTTCCTTTTTTTTTTTTAAAGTGGGGCCAAGGGTGCTTTGCTCTTGATAGCATTGTATTGATATACATTGACAGCTGTGGTAGGTCTGTGTTCACCACCAGATGTCAAATTCCTATTTCTGGAAGTAATTAGTTTGAGATACCTGTGAGACGTTCAAGTTGAGTGTTCCTAGTGGACCTGGACCATAGATTTAGTCTTAGAAATACCAGTGAGTGGCCGGGCGCGGTGGCTCAAGCCTGTAATCCCAGCACTTTGGGAGGCCGAGATGGGCGGATCACGAGGTCAGGAGATCGAGACCATCCTGGCTAACACGGTGAAACCCTGTCTCTACTAAGAAATACAAAAAAAAATAGCCGGGCGAGGTGGCAGCGCCTGTAGTCCCAGCTACTCGGGAGGCTGAGGCCGGAGAATGGCGTGAAGCCGGGAGGCGGAGCTTGCAGTGAGCTGAGATCCGGCCACTGCACTCCAGCCTGGGCGACAGCGC
>NC_037668.1:37106698-37128800 GCF_003255815.1 Theropithecus gelada | reverse complement strand
ACAAAAAAAAAAAAAAAAAAAAAAAAAAAAAGAAATACCAGTGAGAATCTCGATAGATATTTAGAACCAAAGGAACAGTGGAGATCATATGGGGAGACAATGTATATAGCAGAAAGCCCTAGGACAAAGCTTTGGGGAGACTCCAGCATTTAGAGGTTGAGTAGAGAATTAGGCCAAGTGGTATGAGCAAAACCAGAAGAGTTTGGTGTCATGGAGTCAAGAGGTCAGCTCTATTAGGAGAGTTCAAAATGGACCTGTCTTTCAACAGTCCATTTCCACTGTGACCACCCTAGCCCAGGCCCTCAGCATCTCATTGTTGGTTTCACTTGTCCAGGTGCGGTGACTCACACCTGTAATCTCAACACTTTGGGAGGCCAAAGCAGGAGGATTGCTTGAGGCCAGGAGTTTGAGACCAGCCTGGGCAATATAGCGAGACCTCATTGTTAGTAAATAAATAAATAATTTTTAAAGGAGACAAAAAATATGGTGAGCGTCAACTGCCTAGTGCTATATGGAGGGAGGCACTAGGTGTAAGATGTAATTCTTTAAGAGTTTATGGACTTTTGGGGTCAGCAGGCCTTATACAAATAAACAAATGAGAGAGTAACTGGACATCTGGTTTCATTTGGGAGCAGGAGAGATTTTGAGGTGAACCTGGAGATGCCTTACCCAGATTCTGGAGTTGAGACAGAGGTCCCAGTGTGGGCCAGTTGGCATTACTGGACGTCTGGCTGGAAAGGTGAGCAGGGCCAGGATCCTGGAGGGCCTTGAATTCAGGGCTAAGGAGTGTAAACACTGTCCTGCAGAGACCATCATGCTGTTCTTAGGTAGGGGCTAAGGGCCAGATAAGGTGGGACTCAGGATGAAATCTATGGTTTGGAAAAATTCCTTGGCAGAGACTTTTAAATGGCTGGCTGGGGGAGATGGTTAATAGGCTAGTTATTAGGAAAGAGAGAGAAAGATCTGGCCGGGGACTGCCACTAGCATGGGCAGGAAAGGAGGGCGTTGAAAGACACTTCTTAGGAAGAATACTGAGGACTTGATGATTTGATGTTGGACCCAAGAAGAGGAAAGTACAGAGTCATAGAAAATGGTAACAGAAAATAGTTACCACTGTAGACGCCTGCCTGCATTTTACAGAGTGTGGCAGTGAAGTACGTGGATTTGAGGGGGCTTAGTTTGAATTCTGGCTTTGTCTCTGAGGAGTTGATCTAGTTACCTGTCTGTGCCTCAGCTTCCTTGTCTGTAAAATGGGGATAATAATTGTAAAGATTTCGAATTAATACATATGAGGCTTCTGGCATATAGTAGGTACTTAGTAACTATTGGTTGAATGGATGATGTTCAAAGGATTACATCACAATAAATGGAAGAAACAGGATCTGAATTTGTCCAGCTCTACCACATTACCCTGATGTTCCAGAGTCTGCCTTTCTCACATGTTGCCTCATTATGTAGGCCTCTTTTATTGGACCTACTAGATGTCACTTGGCATCAAGCCCACATTTAGATTGCATGGTCCTGGCGTTCCACAGCCTGGCTCACTCCAGATTGCCCGCTCCAAGTCTGTATAGACTCTGTCTCCCATAACCCACCTCCCGTTCTCCACCTCTGACCTTCGCGGAGGGCCCGGTCACCAAGTCACCTCCCACCTCTGCAGTAGCTGCCCACCCCTCATGATCTGGCTGATGTCACTGCCTTGGTGAAGGCATTCTGAACTACTACAGACTACTGCAGTCTAGCCTTCTTGGGTCCCTTGCTGCACTGATGAGCTGTACCTCACTTCTTTATGCTTGGCCAGATAACATCTCAGAATGTTCTGTAATGACTTCACACATATTTATCTTACCTGCAAAAACGAATCACAGTTCAATAAAGGTCCATGGCAACGTTTGTTATCTTCCTAGACCCCAGCTAGGTGCTCAGTAAATACCTGAATACTTAAAGAATGGATTAAGAAGCAGGAATTCTGATGACTGCTGAGGTGTGGAGTGTGCCAGTAGTTCAGGTCCTCATCTCATACCTGAACTGTGTCACCGGCCTCTTTAACTGGTCTGTCCCTAATCTACACTTAGGCCACACTGCCACTGGCACAGTCCTCATCCACTCTTTTCATGGAAAGCTCCAGCTTCAGCCTCTCTGCCAGCCTACAATTAGTAACTCTTCCATGCAGCCTGAAGGGCTCTCTGCAACCCGATCCTTGCCTGCCTCTTTCGTCTTATCTGCTGGCACTCCATTCTGCACACCCTGTCCTCCTTGCAGTTCCCAGAATGTTCTCTGTGCCTTTTCCTGGCTGACTTCTGCTGGAAGCCCTGCTGGAGCCCACCTGGCAGGCTCACGCTCTTCCTTGTCACTTCCTCTAAGACATCAGCAAGCAGAGTAAGTTGCTTCCTCTTCCTAGCTCCACCCACCACCCTTTGTTCCTCTGCTGCTTTTCTTGCAGGCCCTAGGACTGGTTTGTTTACCTGTCTGCCTTCCTGGGCAGACTGCAGCTCCTTGAGGGCAGGGCCGTCTCTCCCGCGCCGTCTCTCCCGGTGATATGCTGTGTGCACGCAGCGTAGGATGCCTGTTGATCATATAAACGATACTTTTGTCAAGTAACAAAGGTCACTCCTCCTCACGCTAGAGGAGAGCTTGCTGCTTTCTTGTGCCTTGACAGATTTTCCCTTCGAACTGTATGAATTATATTGAAAATTGACAATGATGAGTCATATCTCAGCAAGGGTGAAAATCAAAAACACAAAGCCTCCACTATTGGAATAGGAGGTTGCAGACTGGTCTTAAAGGCTAAGTCTGGCCCTTCACTGAATCCTCCTGGCGGGTCTCAAACACAGGGAGTGGGAGGGACCCTCTGCCCGGTGGGCAGGTGATTTATTGGCTGGGAAGCTTCCGTGGTGATTTAGTTGTGAAGCAGCGCCCGGGGAAGTGCAGGCTAATGCCTGGGCCGGGAGGGAGCGGCTGCCCACAATCGCGGGCCGGAAGGGACCACGGGGGGCGTCGGGGCCAGCCCCCCATTTCGCAGCTGAGGTGGGGCGGGGGCAGAGGGCATGCGGCCGCGGTGCTGCAGACCTCGTCCATCCGGAACGTGGGCTGGAGACCCAGCAGCCTGGGAAGGGCCCCAGCCCCGTGGGCGCCCTATCCCCAAGCTTGCTGCGGTAGGGAGGAAGTTTCTGTGCTTTGCTGCCTTGATGTTCTCCTGTCGGAAGGAGGACACAGATTCCAGCGCTGGCTGCCCTGGAGGCTCCGGCCGTGGAGTGGGGGTCGGGCCGGGGGCGGGGCCGGGGCCGGAGCGCGGGGCCCGGCGGGCGGGCGGGCGGGAGGGCGGCGGCGATCCAGGCCGCCTTTTGCAGCCGCCCGCGGCCGCGCCGGGCTCTGCGCGCCGCGCTCTTGCCTCCTCCCCCGTCGGCGGCGGCCCCAGCCCCGCGCCCCCCGGGCCCCGCGCCGCGCGGCCCCGCCGCGGTCACACGCCGAGCCACCCGCGGCCGCCTCCGCCCTGCGCTTTGTGGAGCCGGAGCCCAGTGACAGGCGGCGGCCTCTTGCTGCCCGAGACCCCGGGCGCTTACCTGTGGCTGCTGGGGTCGGCCGCGAGGGACCAGGCTGGGAGCCCCGAGGTGGGGGCTCGGAGCCAGGAGCTGCCCCCACCGGGGCGGGGAGGAGTGCTCGGGAGGCATGGGACAAAGTGAAAGTCTCCGGGCTGGTGTTGGGGACGAGTCTGAGACTGCTGTGAAAATGGATGGGGGCGGCGAGTGGCGTCTGGAGGGCGGAAGGGGTGCTGGTTATTCTCTGGTGGCTCGGAGTGGCTTTTAATGACGGCCGGCGGGGCCGGCCGGCTGGGTTTCGGGTTCCCGGTGGGCTTCCGCAATACTGGTGCCTTCCGGTGCCTCCTGGCAAATTCTTTGGATTAAGGAAAGCGGCCTTTAACCCCCTAGGGTCTCCTTCTGGAGAAGAGTCACCAGGTTTGGTTCTGTTCCCCCTTTCTGCTCGACACTTCTGGGAAGCTTGGTTCTCCGGTGGGAAAGCAGTTGTGTTTTATTAAAACATGGAGCATATTTATACCTTCGTGCACCAGAATGTGCCTGGTTGCAGAGGGGACAGATTGCTTCTTAGCCTTAGACGCAGGACGTCCTTCTCTTAAACGTGCTGCCCTGCCTGGTGGGTGGGATTGGGGTTCTGATGAAGATAGTTGGGGCCTGCCCTGGCCAGTGGGTCCCAGCTGAGCTGCTGACATGCTCTGCCAACCTCGTCAGTATTCCCTAGCCGAGACTTTTTTTGTGGTTGTTATTTTGCTGATTGTAGATATCTTTGCTTTGCTGACATCCTGTTTTGTTTTTGGTTTTTACATCCCATTTGTTTCTTTTTATCACAGAAACGCTTCGTTAAGGGACTCAGGCAGTACGGGAAGAACTTCTTCAGAATTAGAAAGGAGCTGCTTCCCAATAAGGAAACAGTGAGTACAATTGGACTTTATGTAACTTGATTTTTTCCTCTTTGCTCCTGCTGCCTCTCCACATTTGATCTTATGAAATGGTTTCCTTTAACCCTGCGCTGTGCTCAGACTCAGAGAAATTCTGGCCTCCAGAATTTCTCCGTTTTACTCTCTTGACTTTTTCATTTGAGTTCATGGTTTTAGATAGTAAAGTGACAGATTATGCTTATCTGCCTGAAGAACATAGACTTCTGTTGTAACTCTAAGAACAGAAAGGTCTTTGGGAACAGAGGGTTAGTTGTGGGGGAAGGATTGTTGGAGAGTTAACATCTAATTTTAAACACAGTGGCTGAAATAGGAAATAGCATTTATCACTAGTTTGAATTTGGTAATTGGCAGAAGTCATCAACCACACTAGAGGTTTGTAGCTTATTATACTTTGAGTTCTGTGGAGATTTTTTCCATTTTTAAGTGTGTTTTGAAGAGGAGTTTTAACTCTTTAGTATTCTAGCCCTAAAAGTTTGCACTTTCCACTGGACGGATACACAAGGGGATCTTGTAAATTGCTTAAATGGAGCTTTACGAAAAATTACTTTGTATTTCACAAAGCTGGGGGTCAGAACTGACAAATATGCTCCGTAAACGTGAGGTGGAAGGATTTGCTGAGGAAAATGCAGAGTAAAATCATATGAAGAGAGTGCTGGGAAGTTCATTCTCATTTCCCTGTAGTTGCCTCCCTCCTCATGTCCTTCCTTGGTGGTGTAGAGGCAGATGAAGAGAGAGTCTTTCCTCTGGCTAGGCCACAGGATAGGGCAGATGGGATGGAGTTGGACCAGCCACTGTCCACTCTCTGAGGGTGAAGGGAGGACTCAGTAACGAGAAACACTCTTCAGGACTTTGGGAGAAGTGATCCATGTTTAATCTGCCTAGACATTGAGCTGCTTTTTTAGGGAGTTAGGTGGGAGATGGATGGAAGAATATCTACTATAAAAGTGTGTGGAGAATTTGGGTTTTTTGGCTTAGTTTTTTAAATGGGGTGTTGTTTACTGACTTCTTGTTTAATTCTGTCTTTTTTTAAAAATGAGCTGTTTTTCTGGACACTTTTACTGTATAGCACCTCAAGGACAGTGATAACTCATGGGGAAGAAGGGTTTTGTGATTTCAAGTATAGTCTTGTATATATAAATGGATGGTTTGCATCAGTCAATGACAGTTAAATTTAAGTATTATGCATCTCATATGCTAGGATGGATCATATTGAGAATGGTAAAAAACAGAGAGAGAAACCTGTTTATAAGCATTAAACTAAGATGTATTATGAAGCCAATCTATATAATCAACTTATTTCTTACCCTTCCCAGAACAGGTTAGAGTTATTTAATATGGAATATTGAGATACATATTGTAAGTTTTCTGGGGATTTCAGTGACTTGAAGTTTGATATGATTAAAAATTAAAATGCCTTTGCCCAAGTGTAGGAAGTTTGGTTTGGCTGAGTGAAAAAGAGATCACTGAGTAGATTTCTCTTGATCGCTGGATTGTAGCCTCTCAAGTTCTGTCTGTGCTCCGCTAAAAGTTGCAAACCGTGAAGAATTTGATACAGAAATCTCTTCACAATTATTTAATCTTTCTGTTTCAAAAAATAAACTTATAATTGCAGGATTAAGCATTAAATCTAAAATCTGCCCCATTGGGCATTTGGAAATGCTGGGTAATTTTATATAGTGTTTTATCTCCGTAGTGGAAGCAGATGTGAGTAACCTTTAACCTAAGTAAGCTCTTCTACTCTTTCTTTTTGCTCTTGATTGCCCCTTCTTATTGATGATGTGTGACTCAGTAAATAAATAGCCTTTTTTCTCCTTCAGAGACATTCTTAGTACACCAACCTTTTGAGCTAGTTCTCTGATTGTCTTTTCCACTAGCCTCTTTCCTGAGACCTTTCCCCATCACTCTTCAGCCTTCACAGTTTCCCACCCTGTAGCTCTTCTCCCTTCTCTGGCACCCAGCAGTCTTCCTATTTCCAAAGTCTTCATCAGTCACCATCATTGGAACTAATGAGACAGTTGTTTGCAGCAATGGAGGATTTATTTTGCCTGACATTTGCTAAATATTCATAGTGTCCTTGCTGTCTTTCGCGTTGCACTGGAGGAGTTTGGTAGTAGGGTAAATCTGTAAGTATTATAATGAGCTGGGAGAGGCACTCATCTTGTATTTTCTTATTTTCTCTAGTTATCAACATAGCCAAGCTAATCATTCACAGCCCACAGGGAGGGGAGGGCAGAGGTCATTTTTTACTTTTTGCTGCAGAAGATGAGATTTGCATGTACCAGTGTTGTTGATTCAAAACTTGCTGGGTAGAATTCTTATGGTCATGCCCCTTTTTATAGCAAATTCCTCTAATCTAGGTACTTTTCACATTCTCTCTTTTTTTTTCAAATGAGACAAGATCTAGCTCTCTTGCCCTGGCTGGTCTCAAACTCCTGGGCTCAAGTGATCCTCCCCCGAATAGCTGGGATTACAGGTACGTGCTACCATGCCTGGCTTACATTTTCTTCCGTCTACCAGAATTATTAACTCATTTCTTTGCTGTTCTCAAGTGACTTGAAACTTCAGAAGGGTGTCAGCATCCAAAAGAACATGCCTCATTGGGCATTGGTGCGAGGATCAGCAGACCTGTATTCTATTCTTGGCCTTACTGGTAACTATAGTACTTGATGATCTCTTTTTAACTGTGTAGTCTCCCTTGAGCTGTTCATTGGAAAGCTCAGGTCAAATCTTGACAACACTGGGAAGTTATTTTCTGTAAAACGGTGTTTCTTTGCATGAGAGTTGTGTAGGTGCTGCGGTATTTATAAAATGCCTGTACATCATTACTTGTTGCAGTGCCTGAGAGCAAAATGATGATTCTTGCCTCCTCTGCTACATACTTGCTCTGAGACCTTAGGCAGTTTATTCATCCCCTCTGTCCTTTAATTCCTGTGTTTGTAAAATGGGGTGATAATTCCTATCCTTTTGATTATTTTGAGAATTTAAATGAGATGTTTGTAAAGAGTGCATAAAAATACTTGGAAATGATTATTCTTCCTATCTGCCTTAAATACTACATAAGGTGGTAGCTAAATGCTTTTAAGAGTACAGAATTACTTTCTGCTTGTAAATATACTGAGCCTGTATAAGAAGAAGTTACCTGTTTTTCATTAATCTGTCTTGCCAAAAACTTGGGAGGGCAGCGCCTAGTTAACAACCTCCGTCTTGAAGCTTTGTTGAGACTCTCATTCGTACCAGTTCATTCATGCGGTTATAGCAGAGAAGGGTTCCTGGTGGGCATAGACGTAAACAGCTTCCCTAGCTCTTTTGGTTTCTGGTGTTTATTACACAGGAGCTAAATCTGGCTTTTCTCTGAACACTGCTGCCCACTGAAGGGGGAATAGTGGCTGTGATTGCGGAAAACCCAACTGTTTATAGAGGCTTAGTTGAATGGGTATTACGTGTTAAACTCAGGGTACCCAAGAGAATAACTACAAGTCAAGTCTTTTAGTATCACGGTTGTGCAAATATCCTGTAGTTTATTCTTCTTTTCCCCATTCTCTCTTTCTCTATAACCATTTTCCTCCCCCTCAATATGCTTATAAAGTATATAATTAGTAAGTGAAATGTAGTCAGGAATATGGGTGGAGCATATTAGATTCACCTTGACTGTATACCTCTTCTCCCCCAAGCCACCGTGTGTCATAAACCACATCAGAGTCTTAGGTGTTAGTATATTTGTGTAAGTCACAGAGCGTCCGGTGTCTGAACTTTTGGGAGGACAGTGGATAACTAGGCCTCTTGATTCTGCTTTGAGCCCTGCCACTTATTGTTGGGTAGATGGATGGTACATGACCTTTGATGTTAAGGTAATGCCTGAAAAAATCGGAGGCCTGATAGAGAATCTTAATTACCTAAAGGTGAATCCATGTTATGAATAGCACAAAATCATGGATGATCCAAAAATAATTTTTTGTTTGATTTGTCTATACATTGCAGTTTTCTTCAAAATCGTGAGATAATTATTCAAACGATGGTGACATATCTCTTCTCTGAGGACATGTCTGTTATTTGAACCAAAGACTTTTTGTGTCTGGCACCTGGATGATTGTCCCTTGAATCCTGGCCTTTGTTTATAGCTGTGTCTCCTATTACTTAGACAAATTCAGCTGGCGCTGGATCGGAGTCCAGGAGCACTTCCTCAGTGACCTGCCATTGCTTGTCTCCAACGCAACTAAGATTGGTGAGAAGACAATTTGATCTGCCCTAGCTTGGTAGTAAAGAGGTATTCCCAAAGTGTTAGCCTCTGGAGGGAGATGGAAGGTGAAAGGGGACATGCTTTGGCTGTCTTTCTCATCTCTTTCTTTTTATTTTTGAGCACCTAGCCCAGTAAAGATTAAGTTTTGTGTCATTTGTAATCCCAGTTGGTGGTACATTGATATTTACTATACCAGAAACTCATTTTCATTCACTTCCCATTATCAGAACTAAATTTTGCATATAGTTCAACTTTTTCAACTTCTGGGTAGCCACTGAGCACTGCAATGGGTAGGATATCTATAAAGAGAAGCAAAGTGCCGTCCCGCCCTGCAGGGAGCCAGCGTGACATTTACATGCCTGCCATACTTGGTAGAATGTGCCAAGGGCCCTGGTGGGGGGAGGTTCAGGCCCTACAAAGTGAGCACAGAGGCTCCTAGAAAACTAATTGGAGGAGTGGTGTTTGAACTGGGCTTTGAAGGAAGGATTCATTTTTGACAGGTCCTGGTTGGGAGGGTGGAGGAAAAGCAACTTTCCAGCCGTAGGAAATACTATGAACAAAGGCACGGAGACAGGAAATTGTAAAACGTGCCCAGAAAGTACATGAGCGTGGTTGGAAAGGAGGTTGCATAAGTGGATGCAGTAGAACTTAGGCCCAAATTATAGCTTCAGGGTAGATTTTGGGGGACCTTGAACTCCCTCCAAAGAATGTGTATGGGTGTGTGTGGGGATGGGACCCATCTAAGGCTTTTAAGAAGAGAAGTGAAAACTGTGCTCCCAAAGTGTGTATAGGATGGGACCAAAGAGGAGGCTCTTCTCATAATTTAGTCTTGTAGGAAGACAGAGATGGGGTTAAAAATTGAAAGTTAATGGAAATGGAAGCCTGCCTTTTGCCTTCATTTTCTCTATTGGAAATGTGTCACTGTTTGAATGGGACCAAGGGCCCAGTGAAAGGGCAGCCAGTTTTGACGTTTTTAACTTTAAGTAATGGGATGAAAGGTATTAGAGATTTCAATTTTTAATTTGATAAATAACATGAAAATCAACCACCTTTCTTTCTCAGCCACATTTCTGGGAATGAATTCTATTAAATATGTACATAACTACTGGCCATTAACTGTACTTTTTTCTTCAGGCAAAATATCATTTGCATAGACCATATTCCTGCAGCAGATAATAAATACTATTGAGAAAGGGCTTTAAGACTGAGTAATCAAGATTCTGTTAATATTAAGAGGTTAAAAATGATTCTAGCATTCAATATGAGCTTCCAGCCTGAAGTTTTATTTAACTTCAGATTATAACCTTAGATAAACAATTTTCCTAGCCTCATTAATGCTTAATCTAATGTTACATAACAAAGTATGAACTTCCTTAGTCAGTTGATGCTGCTGAGAATGTGCAAATGTGTCACGGCCACATACCAGTACATTAGAAGATCTCTGTTTTTAAACCTTGTCCCTCTCCTACCTTGTCTATCCTCACTGCTCACAGTGTGCTCCTCAGGCCAGCACTCTCATCACTGTTATTAAAATGGACGATTCTCAGGCCCTGTCCTTGTCTCTTGAGCCAGAATCTGCATTTTAACAGGCTCCCCAGAGGATTCCAAAGTACAGTAAAGTTTAGGAAGCACCGCTATTTACAGTAATGCAGTCTTGCAGAATTCTGTGCCTACGTAGTATATCATTCTTAAAATGATACTGTCTTAATTCTGTTAAAATTGTAAAGTTTCACTATTAGGGCTTGATTTTGTTTTTCTAATTATTACAAAATATTTCAAAACATATAGGAAAGTATCTGGGCTTATTTCCATTGTCATTAATAGGATTTTTTTTTTTTTTTTTTGAGACGGAGTCTCGTCTGTCACCCAGGCTGGAGTGTGCAGAGGTGCAATCTCAGCTCACTGCAACCTCCGCCTCCCGGGCTCACGCCATTCTCCTGCCTCAGCCTCCCGAGTAACTGGGACTACAGGTGCACGCCACCATGCTCAGCTAATTTTTTGTATTTTTTAGTAGAGACGGGGTTTCACCGTGTTAACCAGGATGGTCTCGATCTCCTGACCTCGTGATCCGCCCACCTCAGCCTCCCAAAGTGCTGGGATTACAGGCGTGAGCCACCGCACCCGGCTGCAAGCCAGGACTTCTTAATGTAGTTTTCTTCTCAATTCCCACTCCCATTTTTTCCTAGAAACATGATTGTAACTCCTCTCTTATTTTATACAAAAACTCTTGTTCTTCTCTTTACCTTGTGGCATGCGGTCTTAGTTAGACCTTGCCAGATTCTGTTTCAGTTTCTAATAAGCCTTTTTATGTGTAAGGATGGCCTTCTCTTGTTAACATGAAGTTTACATAGTCTTAAAGATTTAATACCATAGTGTTTTCAGGCATTGCTTTCTTTTACTTGCATTCCTTATATATGAAAAAGAAATGTAAGTTATTTTAGGGGCTGGCAAGATGGGAAAGAGGAAAGACATTTATGTGCCATACTGTTTTTCTTAATAGTTTGTGCTCACATAGATATAAACAGTTGGAATTTTCCATTTGAGGCCAAAGTGATTGCCAGTAGAAACAGGCACTGCATTTTGGCAGTAAGTACTGTGATCCTATAGCTATTCTTGTGCTGAGAGTTTGTTCCCATTAAAATGGAGAAGAGGCGTGAATCTATTAATTGTGATAGTCTGAACTATATGGATATTTGACTGGGCAGTGGTCCAGTTTTAGTGAGGGTAATCTGTGAGAGACTGGCTGATATTCCCATGTGTAAGTGATGTATGTAAGAGACTTTTGGTGCTGATGTTGGAAAGAAAAGGAGGTATTAAAAAATTAGGTGACTTTTTAAACCAAGGGCCTTGGATAGTTGCTGTTCTCAGTGTAAACAGCCTGAACTTGGCATTATCCTACATATGAAAACTAGTGAGAATGGCATGAGAATGCTTTAATTATTTGAAATGTATTACTTCATGTAGAAGTATGTAGGGATCAGTAATTTATTTGCTGTTGGTATTTGCTAACCTGTATTTCTTATGATTTGGCTGTGTCTTGGTTACCTGGATGACTTTTAGATGGAGACATTTATTACTTTTAAGCCTAAATGGTCTCTACCATTTTATTAGTTAGTAAAACAAATGGAAGAATTGAATTGGTCTTTAGAAAGCCTTACAAGTTGTGGTTACTGTGGTTATACTCAGTGGATTTATCCACTTGGAGCTTGTATTTTATATTATAGATTCTTTTTTAGCCTTGTAAGATCTATTCTGACTTTGAAAACTAGCTTGCTGATATTTTAAAAATATATCTATCTAGTCTGTTAGGAAACCGACATTAAAACTAAGTTTCAAAATGTATCTGAAATTATAATCCTTGAATAACTAGTTTGTTTGTAATCTTATTTGAAACTGTACCCTTGAGTAATGCTTAGGAAAATAGAGTAAAAATTAATAGTATTGTTTTGAAAAGTAAAGCAAAACGTTAACCTCAGTCTCAGTCCCAGCTGTTCAATATGGGAAAGGCGTACCCCCACTCCCAGTAAGAATTTTTTTTCCTGTCATGTGTAATTTGAAAACCATTAATTGTGTTAGGTAAATAGGAAAAGCAAACAAGAGAAACTTTCCTTTGGGAAACCAGAATTCCATTAAGCTAAGTTTTCTGAGATGTTTAATTTTTCAATTAAGTTTGAGTATTAATGGCCCATGTTTCTTCCTCCCTACCGCACTTTGGAAATATAATTCTTTGTTCTGCTCAAGTATCTTAAATCCTTCTTCTAAATCCTCTCAATTGTGGCATCGTAATCCCCAGGATTTGACTACTGAAATTTTATTTATGTATGTATGTACGTATGCATGTATGTAGAGACGGAGTCTCCCTCTGTCGCCCAGGCTGGAGTGCAGTGGTATGATCTCAGCTCACTGCAACCTCCACCTCCCGGGTTCAAGCGATTCTCCTGCCTCAGCCTCCCGCGTAGCTGGGACTACAGGCACACACCACCGTGCCCAGCTAAGTTTTGTATTTTAGAGTTTTAGTAGAGACAGGGTTTCACCACGTTGGCCAGGATGGTCTCGTTCTCTTGACCTGTGATTCGCCTGCCTCGGCCTCCCAAAGTGCTGGGATTACAGGCGTGAGCCACTACACCCGGCTGACTTTTGAAATGTCTAAACAATCCCAGTTGACAGAGTTGGGATTTTGGGGGAGCTTTTGGTAACCCCAGGCCTGTGCTGTCTGGATGGGATGTCTGAAGGTAAATAAGGGTGCTTACCTTCATGGCCTCTAGTGAAGGGGCCAGGTGGGCCAGGAGTCTTCTCTGAAAGGTTTCTGAGTTTCCTCATTTCTTTTTTTTTGAGTTGGGAGTTTCACTCTTGTTGCCCAGGCTGCAGTGCAATGGCACAGTCTCAGCTCACTGCAGCCTCCGCCTCCCGGGTTCAAGCGATTCTCCTCCCTCTTCCTCCCGAGTGACTGGGATTACAGGCATGCTCTACCACGCCCGGCTAATTTTGTATTTTTAGTAGAGATGAGGTTTCACCATGTTGTCCAGGCTGGTCTTGAACTCCCAACCTCAGGTTATCCACCCACCTCAGCCTCCCAAAGTGCTGGGATCACAGGCGTGAGCCATGGTGCCCTGCTGAAGCTCCCTCATTTCTAAAGGTCTTGCTGGGCTGCCTCTGCTCCTCCCCTGACTGGTTACTGTTACACAAAGGGCCCATTTCATCTCAGCAGAGTTGGGTTTTGTTTCACCCTTTTAAAATTAAGATTGGCCAGGTACAGTGGCTCATGTCTGTAATCCCAGCACTTTGGGAGGTCAAGATGGGAGGATCACTTGAGCCCAGGAGTTCAAGTCTAACCTAGGTAACATGGTGAAACCCCATCTCGACAAAAAATACAAAACATTAGCCAGGTATGGTGACGCACGCCTGTAGTTACAGCTACTTATTAGACTGAGGTGGGAAGATCACTTGAGCCCAGGAGGTCGAGGCTGCAGTGAGCCGAGATCACACTGCTATGCTCCAGCCTGGGCAACAGAGCGAGACTCTGTCTCAAAAACAGCAACAAACAAACAAAAAAATTAAAATTTATTTTATTTTAGTCTTGTACTTGACTCTGATTCCTCTTTTCCATGCATTTTTATTCTGTACACATGTATGCATGAATGCGTATATGTATTTATATAGAATATAAAGCCTTCTGGGCAGGGACCTCATTTTAATACCTCATTATAGCACCCTTAGAGTCCTGTAACAGGCCCTATTATTTGCTTAAAATGAAATGTGTGTGTGTGTTCACACATGTATAAATGATGGGTTAGAAATACATTGTAACCATAGGTAGATAATTGTTGGTTCTAAGACATGAAAACTCTTCATTATTTTTAAAGAAACATTTTCCTTGTCTTTTGCTCTTCAGTGTGAGCAAAATCTAACAGACTAAAGGAAAAAAAAAAAATCCATCAACAGTCATAGGAAGCTTACAAAGCTGCAGGGATCTGGCACCACCAAAACTTCTCCACCTGCTCTGCTTTGAAATGCTTCTTTTAAGACCAGTTTGAAACCTGGATATCCCAGGCCTTCAACTTTGTGTAATAGACAGAAAACCCTTGTGAACTCTACTGTCCCAGGACAGTGGGACTAGGACTTGGGGTTCACTGTGCCACACTGGTCCTTCCTGTTCTGTTTATTGTGCGCAGTAAATCAGCTCTCATGTTTGAACAGCGGTTCTGTGTTCTAGATTATTTATAAGATTGAAATCCATTGTTTATTTTTCTCAGCAGGTTTATTGAGCCAGTCAAGAATAAAATACTGTCTTAAGCAGTAGAGTAAGCCATTAGCCAATTGCACCTTAGCTTCAAATTAATCCCTAAAGGGTGTGCACATGAACACACACACTTTGCATGTCCCACATATGTGTGTGTACTGGAGGTGAGAGCCAGGGGAGGTGGAGGAGCTTTAGTGGTGCCAGATCTCTGCAGCTTTGTAAGCTTCTTATGACTGTTGACGGATATTTTTTCCTTTAGTCTGTTAGTGAGTCATCATCATATGCCATTTTATTATCTTGAAAACAGTGTGTGGAATTTTTTATCCCGTGTCTTTGCTGTATGAGTGAACCACCACTGAGGCTGTTGGGAGCAATATTAAGTTGGAGACTTTCTTCAGTGACGCTGCGCTTATGTATTTGCAGCTGCTGCCATTGTCGCTTTGTTCCCATGTACAGGAGTTGGGGTTTTGTGATTGTTGTTTGGCAAGAAATATTAATAGTAACTTTTGTGTGTTTGATTATTTTCAGGGCTGGAGCAGCATCTATCCAGCACCTTTGGGACTTGATGATTATTGACTTAGGCACAGGGCTTCTAAGATCAGAACTTGGTTCTTCTTCCCACAAGTGCCCTGTTTTGCAAATGTGCTAATGAGACACATTGAATTAGGTCAGAGGTTTGTGGCCTTAAGTTGTGGAGGGAAGTGTTTTCATTTGGAGAGAATCTGTAATTTGTGGAACAATAGGAAGAATAATTAAGTTCTAAAGGAAACAGGCCCGATGAATCTGGATACATGGCAGATTTCGCAAAGTAAAGCCCAGCCTGTGAACTGGGGGCAAACTCTACATGTTTTGGATAATGTGAGGCTAAAAAGAAAAACCCTAAAACTTTTAAATAAATTTCTAAAAACCAAAATCTTTTAGTATATTTAATTTATTGGCTTAAAACTATAAACATTATAGTTTTAATAATTTTGTAGATCAGGAATTTAGGTGGGACTCAACTGGCCATTTGTTTCCATGCCATGTGTCTAAAGCTCACTCTGTAGTATCACCTAGTAGATGGGTTGACCTGAAAGGTCCAAGATGGCTTCCCTTATGTGTCTGCCACCTTACTGGGGATGGGTGGGAAGCTGGCTCATCTGGGGCTATTAACCAGAATACTGGCATTTGTTCTATCCTCTGGGGTGAATTTGCCCTTCAGAACTTGAAGTTCTAGCAGGGCATGGTAGATGCTCCTACTGTAGTCCCTACTACCTGGGAGGCTGAGGCAGGAGGATATCTTTGAGTCCAGCCTGGGCAACCTAGCAAGACCCCATCTCTTAAAAAAAAAATTTGAAGCCCTTATTTCTTTTGATCATGTAAATCTATCAGGTGACTCAGGAGAAAAGTCCATGTGCCTCTGTCCATTTTATGGCCACCAGATGAGTTAAAGGATGTAATTCTTCTTTATGTAGTCATTTTGTATTTTTATTAAGATGTCCGTGTTTACAAATAGGAATACCCATTTTTCCAGTATATCTTAGACTCATACAAAAGTGTACCATTTTCTTTTGTACAGTACTCTAGTCTAGTTATTATTTCTCCAAATGCTACATACCTTACCGGGCATGTCTATAATAAATACTTACATTTGTTGCAACATTTTTCTGGAAATCTGTTACTTGGGATGTTTAACTAGTTGGGGTGAATGTAAAATGCTCCTAGTTTATTCCTAATACTAGTCAATCATCAAGCATTTACTGAGCTTATTGAGCATGGGGAGAAAATAGGGAGCTGTGGTTGCGCTCCCTGGGATGTCTGACTGGCTGCCACAGTGCATGTTGGAGGGAAACCAAGTGCCGAACAATGTAGTGTGGACATTAAGTAGTAATGGGAGGATGAGGGCTTGGGGAGTCTTGTGCATCCTGGAAGATGTACACTTGGGGCTTCAAGCTCTTTGAAGGGTGGGTGTTTTCAATGTTAAAACTTGTTTGAAATGCCTTGCCGAAGGAAGTGCTTGAAGTAGCTTTCTTGTCTGTTGAGGTATTTCTCACCACCTGAATCTTCTACAGCATTCCTGCAGAGTGGGGACATCTAACCCATTAAATGGAGCCATTGTGGTTTTAAACAGTTCCATTTTTGGGGCCACTTTCCTTTTATTAAGCTGAAATCTGCATCACTTCACCTTCCATACATTGTCCTGATCTCATCCCTGGGAGACTTAGAGAATTATTGCTGTAACATCTTCCTCACAGAGGCTCTTCATGTGGGCCTGTGGAGTTGGCATACCCGCTGGCCGGGCTTCTGGCTACAGGATGCTCAGGCCTCTGCTTCCTGCAACAGCCATTCTGGATGAGGTCTTGTGGACCTTTATCATTCGGCCCTTTGTGAAACTTAATGTCTACAAAGAGAAGAAAGTGGCAACAATGGCCCCAGCTGGTGGCCCCCAGCCAGGGTGGCCCCCCCTCCCCTGCCCAGCCCTCCTTCACCCAGAAGGCAGGCAGGCAGGCATGTGTGTTAACTCAGTGCCTGCTGTGTGTGTACCAGTGCACAGTTCCTAGACTGACATAAAATCACATATACGTTGTGTTTGTTCTGTTGAGTTGAACTTGTCTTCATCCCAGCTGTCATTTCCCACAATGAGAAAGCATTAGTGTTTGGATTTAGTAAACAAAACAAAACAAAAAAAATTGCCTGATTGAATAGTGCATACCCAGACTAACCATTAATTACATGATTTCGACACTTAGAATGTACCTGAGTACAGATTTCCAGTGCCAAAGCACAGCATCATCGTGCATGAAATAGTGGTCTCTGCTCCTGGCAGAGGGACCAGTAGCTTTGCTCGTGTCCCCAGGCCCTCCCCAGGAACTTGTCCATGCTGATAATCTTAGCATCAGTTAATTTCTCAACCCATTCCTACATGTTTTGATAAACTGTGGCTAAAGATTAAGATAGCAACCATTTAGCAGACATATGCCTTCATGTGTGTACTGCTTTTGTTTCAAATCAGCTGTTGAAAGCAAAGCTTTGGTATTTGCTGTCAGTCCAAATTGGACTTTCTGTCTTTCACTGAGCCTTCCCCCACTTCTTTTTTTTTTTTTTTTTTTTGAGATGGAGTCTTGCTCTGTCGCCCAGGCTGGAGTGCAGTGGCCAGATCTCAGCTCACTGCAAGCTCCGCCTCCCGGGTTTACGCCATTCTCCTGCCTCAGCCTCCCGAGTAGCTGGGATTACAGATGCCCGCCACCTCGCCCGGCTAGTTTTTTTGTATTTTTTTTAGTAGAGACGGGGTTTCACCGTGTTCGCCAGGATGGTCTCGATCTCCTGACCTCGTGATCCGCCCGTCTTGGCCTCCCAAAGTGCTGGGATTACAGGCTTGAGCCACCGCGCCCGGCCGCCTTCCCCCACTTCTATTCCTCTCCCCAAAACAGTGCTGCTCACAGGAACTGTATCCCAGCAGAAGTGTGGACAGTTCTGCTTTTCTCTCTGCTGCCTCATGCTGCTGTTAGAACAGGCTAATTCAAGCTAAAGTAGGCAGTATAGCTTTTCATTCTGTTTACTATTGCTGAATAACAGGAGAGCAAGGGCAGAAGATATGGTAGATAGCTCAGCTTTACAACCATTGTCGGGGCTAAACATGAATCCTTAGGAATCCGGTTGGCCATTCCTCTTCTCAAACACTGTACTCCCTCTGCTGGTTTTGAGACAACTGATACTTCCTTAAGAAGTGTGAGGCTCTGCCTTCAAAACGGCACAGTCTCTTTTCTCCAGATCTGCAACTATGTGTGTTGCACACACACAAAGAAGACAGTTCTTTCTGGCTGTGGGGAAATGATTTCAGTTCTTGGGCAAGGATGGCAAGGAATAAATGTAGAAGAAATTCCTTTCTGATACCATTCTCCTACCTCACATCCTACCCCCAAATCATTGCAGGACATTTAGATTTGTTTGGGGACCCCCAAACACAGCGCTCTCTGGCGTTGTATTCACTTCTACTTGTTTTCTTTGACCACCACCACCCCTGCCCCAAGCCCAGCCTCCACCTCCCTGCAGCACTCACGACAGGAGTCATTTTTTATAGCACACATAACCTTTCCACCAAAAGGAAAAAGTGCACTGCTTATAACAAAATGAATCTCTTTTCTGCTTTTATTTTGAAAAGTCCTCCCTGTTTAATGTGGAGGATATTCGTGCTGAAAGCCTGTTCCAAGTAGGCATTTGTGCGTCCCAGAGGAACTTTTGATTTATTTCCTTAACTCTGCCCTCCTTTCTCTGTGGTTCAGAAACGTTTAATGATGTGTGAAGCTCGGAGACTTCAGTGCGAAACAGTAGTCGTTTTAAGAACCCCTCCCACTATATAAAAGGCCTGCCAGTTTCCACATGCTGGGTTTTTGACTCTCTGAAAGGCTGACCTCTTACAAATTTTGGTTGTACAGCAGGGCATCCTGGGTTGGGGCCTTGATAATGCTTTTGTGAAATCTTTTTTCCTCCTCCTCTCGCTCTCTTTGAAAGTTGTAATGAAAATTCCGGGCTCTTGGCCAGCCTGTGGGATGTGATACAGTAGAAATGTTTCTGGTGCCCTTTGTTACTGCTCGGCTTTGATTAGGCTTATTTCCCGTAAGCTTGATTTTGCTAGCCCTGCCCCCACCCGCTTTTTTTTTAATGGCTGAGGAGGTTAACTTAGCCAAGGTTAAGCGTTTTATTATGCAGGCTTCTTCAACCTAGTGGAGTCACTGTGGCCGGGCTTTTGTGGCAGAGAGAGACGAGGGGAAACTATGTTTTCCCTCCGTGTTTGCATTTCTCCCGCCCGAAGGCTGCCTTTTACTTTTAGTGCCAGTCTTCATAGAAGGTAACAAGCTAGGTAAGCTATGTTGGTTTCCCGTTTCTTGACTCAGAATGTTTCAGGAAACCATTGTACAACTTGTCTTGAGATTTTGTTAGTCAAGGTAAAAATCATGGTAGACCTCCCTTTGGGGTTTCTGCCAGGTGGAGGGCGAGGCCTTGAGGGCAGCAGTTAACAGCGACATGCCTTTGATCCTCCCTGTGGTTCTCTGTTTCAAAAGAAAGAAGTGGTTGCAGCTTTAAAAAGGTTTTTAAATGCTGCTTTGACCTTGTATTTATAGCTCTTTCGTCCTTGCAATTAAGAACATTTTATAGACATCAGCTCAGCAGTCATCCCCATAAGTCTATTAGGGCTGCCAGTATCACTCCACATGCACAGGTGGAGAAACTGAGGCACAGTGATACTAAAAATGGCACCCTCACAGGTCTTGTCCAGGTCATGGAGTAGGGATGAATCAAGAACTAGGGCCTTTAGAGGTAGGCTTCCCCCACAGAACCTCTGTGGAAAGTGCTTGCATTTGGGACAAGGTTTGCTTTTTATAGAAAAAAAAAAAAGTGGGATTTTATTATCATAGAAATTCTTTATTCACAGTAGGATTCCTTGGCCAACTTATAAATATATGTGCTTGCTTTGTATCCTAGAGCTGTTGAGATGCGAACTGTCTCATAAGGTAGCAAAGGGCACTGTGATGGAAGCTTCTGTTTGATCGGTGTCCTGGAATCTGCTCCGTCCCCTTCTCTGGGCAGAAATGTGGTCCTGCTTCCTTCTGGGTTTAGGTCCTGGGAGCCTGTCACAATTCTGTCACACAAAAAGAGAATTCTGTAATGACCATCACAGCTGTATCATTTCAAGGTTCTATGCTAAAAATGTGCAGATCACCAAACAGTTGGCCACTAAGAGAACCTGTACCACAGAGGGTTTCCTAATGCGAATGCCCGCCCCAAACCCTGCAGACAGCACTTTCTGGACTTTATCCTGTGTGTTCATTAACTTTCCACTGATTTAACAGTTCTAACCAGAGTTATTCTTGATCTTTGATGAAGTGGATTTTTGAAACTTGGGTGTTGTGTTGTGGAGATGATGCAGGGCCCTGTAGCACATTTGTGGCAGGGTTCTTTTCACTCTTCCCACAAAGTTGTATGAACTCGGACTTTTACCTGGGCTGAAAATACGGTCTACAATTATGTATGTATGTAATACTTCTTAGATTTTTTAAGATTGTAACTGGACTAAATGGAATTCTCAATTTTCAACCTGTTCTAGTTATTCTGAACTATTCTCCCTCTCACAAAAACACATGCAGATACACAGAAATTTATTTTGTGTGTAACACTTGACTTTCAAAAAGTTTGGGTTATTCTATGCATAATTTTTTAAAAAACCATTTGGTTTAAAATAATTTCAAACTTCAAGAATTTGCAAGAAGAGTATACAGCATTCCCATATATTCTTTACCCAGATTCTCCAAATATTAACATCTTAACACATTATTTAACCCTCCTTTTGTGTGTGTGTGTGTGTGTGTGGTTTTTTCCCCCACATGAACCATTTGAGAGTAAGTTTCAGACCTGTTGCCCCTTTATTCCTAAAAATGCGCCTTAAAAAATAAAAAAGTTGCAGTACTGCCTTTTTCTCCTTAAAATATTAATCTGACTGGGGACAGTGTCACGCCTATAATCCTAGCACTTCTGGAGGCCAAGGAGGGAGGATTGCTTGAGTCCAGGAGTTCGAGACCAGTCTGGGCAACATCGTGAGTCCCTGTCTCTACAAAAAAATAAAAATAAAAAAATTAGCCAGGTATAGTGCCACGCACCTGTAGTCATTTGAACCCAGGAGGTCAAGGCTGTAGTGAGCTGTGGTCACACCACTGCACTCCAGCCTGGGAAACAGTGAGACCCTGTCTCAGTTTTAAAAAAATATGAATCTGGTAGATTGACTCACTTAGAATCCTACTACTACAGTTAAAAATCATGATACACTTAAGTTTGGCTTTGTAGTTGTTAGGGGGAGAGGGAAGGGGTGTGTTTTTAGTAATTTTTTTCCCCCTTGAAAACGCAGAAGAATATACAGTAGGAAATTAAAATCAGGCCGGCCGTGGTGGCTCACACCTGTAATCCCAGCACTTTGGGAGGCTGAGGCGTGCAGATCATGAGGTCGGGAGATTGAGACCATCCTGGCCAACATGGTGAAACTCAGTCTCTACTAAAAACACAAAAATTAGCTGGGCGTGGTGGCGCGTGCCTGTAATCCCAGCTACTCGGGAGGCTGAGGCAGGAGAATCGCTCGAACCAGGGAGACGGAGGTTGCAGTGAGCCAAGATCGCGCCACCGCACTGTACAGCCTGGCAACAGAGTGAGACTCCGTCTCAAAAAAGAAAAAGAAAAGTCAGTAATTACATTCCATCACTAAGAGATGACCACTAATTAACAATTTGACCCATATTCTTCAGACTGTTTCTAGGCATTTATCAATAAATATTTTAAACAGAAATGGCCTCATTCTGTTCTATAACCGAATTTTTTATTTTATTTTTATTTTATAACTGTTTAAAACTTACCTATATTGATCTTTTGCTTAAAGCATGTATCTGTGGAGTCATTTTTGATGGTTACGTTTTAAAAGACATCATAATGTTATTAACCAACTTCTAGTTTTGAACATTTGTTTTCCTTCCCGGGGTATTTTGTGGGGAGCGGTTACTGCTGCAAAAAAAAAATTCTTAATAAGTGACTTTGTTTTATTTTGGGGCAGTTATTTCCTTAAGATTCATTCCTAGAAATATTTATTGGAAGTAGTATGTGCATTTTTTTTTTTTTTTTTTTTTTTTTT